>NC_139642.1:9329876-9447376 GCF_964638095.1 Poromitra crassiceps
GCACAATGTTTGCATTAAAGCTGATGTGCTTACCTCAACTCAGATCCAGTCATTCCAATACGGGAGATGATTTTCCTTGCCAACAGCATGTTTTTTCCCTTCTTCATGCGATAATGCTTATCAGCAGTGGCACCTGAGTGGGTCAAGTAGTCAGCCATTAGGGACTTCTCAACATCTGAGGATTTCATCACCTCCGTCTCAAATACCCGCCTCGCCTGCTGGCTGGTCACAATTGGCTCCACATTGTATCTAAAATGAAAATGAAGAGTAAAACGTTGATGACATCAATCATAGATATTAAGCAGCAGCTCCCGACAAAATCACATTATAATCAACTTACTTCAATTGGAAGCGGCGAAGGTCATTGGATGGGTTGTGAATTGGCAACCCACGTGGACAGGAAAAACCTTTCGTTAGGGTCTTCTTCCACATTGTCGGCGACTTTGCTTTTCCTGAACCTCTTGCACCCCTTCATCTGGTCCCTCACCACATCAAAATATGAGATGAACCACTGTTTGGAGAAAGGAGTGCAGAGATTAGATTCCAGGCATGACATTTTGACATTGCATTGTGAATCATATAAATTCAGTCAACTTACAGCCTCCTCTTCTGCGTCGAGGACAAAGCACGCCACCTCCTGTGCGCCCGTCTTGTGCTCTTTGACAGCGATGGAGACATACCCATCGCCCACATCTGTCCTGTTTTTCCACTCCTCAGTCTGGGTTTACATACACATGACATTGGATTAGATGATGACAGTTTCTTTGGCACATGAAAAAGCATGAATGAAAATCATAGTACAACACTTACAGTCATGTTTGCGACGACACAAGGCCTCTGCAGATGTTTCAGAATCACGATGGCCTCCAAGTAATTCAAGACGGTGAGGCACTCAGTTGTTTCGAGCTGAAGGCTGTAGGTCGGCTCAGGGTCAATAATCTTCCCCACAACGTTAAGGAAATCTTTCTTGGCCGCACTCAGCACAGCCAAGCATTCCTGGGGTGTGATGTCCGCGTCCTCACGGAAGGCCATGTCACTGTAAAAGTACAACATACATTACTCTTTTGGCTCAAGGTTTTAAACAGTGCAGTAAATATGAAACAACTGTCATTAAACTTACCGCTTTGCAACAATTTCTTTGCTGACCCCTTTGCCGAGGTTTCTAATCTGGGAAAGTAGGAAGTCCCTGTAGTTTTCTGCATCCACGTGGAGGTCTTTATCACTGTGGATCAAATTTGTGTCAACTATGTTATAGCGCAGGAACCTCCTCACGCATTTTAAGTAGTTCGTTTTTGTCTGGTTCGATAGCTTGGCCTCATCCAGCTTCCTGATGTATTCCTTGGCCTTCACTCGATCACGAACAAACTTGAGGGATGGCTCGACTGGATCCATGTAATAGAGAAACCTTGCAACATTTTCCACCTGAGGGGAGACACAACACAAATGTTATACATTTACATTAAATGACCTTGCAGCTATGTATGTATTAATCAGCAGTTGATGTTAGTGCTCACTTCTTGCTTGTGGTTTTCGACACTGAGATCTTTTCCGAGATAGGCCGCAAATGACATCAACAAGGGATGGTCAAGGGAGTGCCTGTTGTAGAGTCCCATTTTTTGCATTAACGCCCTCTTGTTGACTTTATAAGCTGGGGCGCGGTCACTGCAATAAGAAAAAAAAAAAAACGACAATTACATTAAAGATCATCCCAACTCTCACACACATACACATGTGAATACCAGTGGTTTGTTGAAGATAATGAGTTCTTACCATTGAAATGTCTCCCCACTGCTTTCACTTCCACCCTGGCTGGCATCCTCAGCAGAGTCAGGCTGGTCTGTGCTAGTGTGAGGGGCGGCGTGAGTTTCAGCGGCCTGTGAGCTGGATGGCGCATCGGTTGCTCTCGACGCTGGTACATTGCTAACATAAAGCTTGCGTTTCTCCAACTCCTCAATCAGTCTTTAATGAAACAACAACACAACAGTTAGTGGTGTTCATACATTGAAATAGGAAAATATTGAAAAATGTAAAGATTTTTGCCACATACCTGGGGAGCGGGTCCCTGGAATCAAGTATTCCAGTAAGCTCATCATATGCGAAAACCCGGCCAGAGCGCAGCAATTCATGCACATCGTCTTTTGCCTTTAAAACGGCCACATCAATGGTTTCCTTTCCTGCATCCTTCATGCAGGTACGGCGTAGATGGACTCCAAGGGCTTGCTGTGTCTTGTGGCATACAGGACAGAGCAGGAAGTGACGGTGTGCAGCACTGCAATTACAGACAAGTTTCAAGTTAGGCGTTATCCAAAACTCAGTAATGTCACATGTAAGAAGACAGGAAAAACAGAGTGAAATCCACAGAAATGGACAGAGTAACACACACACACACACACTCTCTCACACAAACAGTAGGGTTAGGGTAACTTTGTAAGCCCAGTCCCAGCCCCAGGTCCAGCTGCTGCTATAGCCAGCATCTGCTATAGCCAGGCTGCTATAGATTGCTATAGATGGAGCCAGGTCTCTCGAGGCCTACCTGGCTAGCCAGGCTGGCTAGCTAGGTAGGCCTCACCCTTGAGGCCCAATCAACAGCTCAACAGCTCTATGATTATTTTTTTATTTTATTTCTACATAATAAACTATTTAGATGTCCCGCATTTGCGCGAGATAGAGCGCGAGAGACCGAGGCAGGTAGAGAGGGAGAGAGAGATAAGGAGAGTGAGAGACAGAAAGGGAGAGAGAGAGAGACAAGACATGAGAGCGGGGGAGGGAGAGTGTCATGCCCTCAACATCCTCTGCCTCCTAGTTTCTCTCCCCGCTCCCTTTGTGTTTTGATTACAGGATTGGAGCCAGGTTTGTGGGAGCTGGGCCCCAGCTACCACTCATCACTAATTGTCTGCTCTTCATATACCCGGCCCAGACTACAAGCCAGCACCAGATTGTAGATTCAGCATGTCAGTTAATGTCAATGTCTTGATAACTCTCCAGCCAAGCCGGGAGCGTACCTATGTTCCCCGGGTTCTATGTTCCCTGCTCCTGCTAAAAAGGGTTCTATGTTCCCCGGGTCCTATGTTCCCCGCTCCCGAAAAAGGGTCCTATGTTTCGGTTACACCCTGCCTTTTCGAAACCCCCCCACTCCGAAGATCGACCTCCATTCTTCGTAATGGAGGGGTTTTCCCATTTTTTTTAAAGGCACCGCTATTCCGAATGGGGACATCCCCTCCATTTCGAAACCCCCCCACTCCGAAATTGATTTTCAAGTCCATATTTCTCAGAGTTTCCTGCATCAAACACTGCAACTCATTGTTTTTTATTGAAAATATGCATAGGCAGCGCTAGACCATCGGGAATGGGGAAGCTAAATTTCCTCAGATTTTCATAAAACAAAATCAGTTCAACCCAACTGGCATTCACAAATAAGAACGTCCTCATCTTGCTAATATGACTCAATGAACCTTATTCAACTGTGAGCATTTGACTCAAAGTTACAATACATTTTTTTCAAACACTTTTCACGGTATGAATGTGGGCGTGTGTAACAGCTCACCTTTAGATGTGTAGAAAACATCATTTATGATTAGATCCTGTCGGCGTAAAAATAATCAGTTGAATATGCTGCTGTGGAACAGATCCTTGCGCTCTCGGATTACGCATTTGACAAATTTAACAAACTGTATGGCAATACAACATAAATTAACAATGTTTAGTGATTGTAGAGAGATATCTCTGTGCGCCTACAGAAAACTGCGAGCCAGGAATGCACAAAACCACACCTGGTATTTAGACCAGCAGAATGGAAAGTCGGTGTGCCAAAAAATAAAAATAAAAACACTGCTCCGGCCCGATACTGTTAGGATGACGTCATCATTCCTACTTTGATGTCGTCATTCCTACTATGATGTCAACGATCTCTGATGATGTCGCAAACGGTAGTGATGTCATAGCACAGGTGATGTCATGTTCGCATCTATAAAGGCTTGTTCCGGCAGGTCCTCTCTAGTGATTCATAAGCTAAACTTATATCACGTCAATCTCTGCAACCGTTCCCAACCTCGAACAAGTGCAGACCTAGCTATCAAGTTCCACAGCCTCCCTACTTCTCAAGACTTACCAAGTTTGCCTCGGCCATCAACTACCCACGAATAGATCCACATGTCTTCCGACACCAACCCTGACAGTATGAATCACTCCGAAACGGATTTAGCGGATAAGGTTCCATCGATCAAGGAGGAGGACCATGAGGCGCCAAATCTGCAAGATTGGCAAGATCTGCAACAGGGGGTCTTGAGCAGAATACTTGACCTGATTGCCCACCAGGAAGAAGCAATCCAGGCTCTGGCTTCCAAGGCCGAGGATCGGTACGCCCTCCTGGTTAACCGGCTAGATCGTCTCGACGGACTAAACCCTCCTGAGGGTGTCATTCTGGAGCCTTCCGCTCCTCCTGCCCCAGCTTCCGAGGGCACTGTCGTCCCGGAGGTTTCCAGACCTGCTACCCCCCCAGCTACAGCGACCGTTGCTTCTAGCCCTGCCTCTCGGCCACCTCCAGCTGCTAAGCGCATATTCTGGGGGGGAGTTCGCGTCATCCCAGAGCAGGGGCAGCCACATTTGAGTCCCAGCAGCCATCTGTACCGTGATCTGACCGGCAGGGTTCGCATCACACCAGAGGAGAGGCAGCGCCGTTTGGACACCCGGAGCTGCCTGTACTGTGGTCGAGCCGGGCATTACCTCTCCTCCTGCTCCCGGCGTCCAGTAAGTGGTCCCACCGCTCGCCGGCCCGTGATACTCTCAGTGGATCAAGACTCTACGTGTCCAGCCCCGAAATCTGTATGGTTGGGCAGCGTTCCCTGCAGGACCCAGGAGTGGCAGTGTGTCTCCAAGAGGGTTAAGGAGTTGGAGAGGACTGTCGATCGTCTCATTGGGAAGTTCAATCACTGCCTGCAGATCAGCTCCGTCCCCCCGCAGGGGGCCCCCAAGTCTGCTGGCCCTGAGGCACAACCTGTGGACCTTCCCCTCACCGAGTCTGAACCAGTACCTCAGCAGCAGCCAATTCCAGTTCTTGACCCACACGTAGGTTCCAGCTTGACGCTGGGAGGTCCCCGTAGTGTCGTCAGCCCTCGGTCAAGAGCAAGAAGAAATAAGAGGCGTTTAAAGGAGGAGACGGTGGGTGTCCTCCCCAAACTACAGGTCGGGAGGGCAGGCCTCGCTGAGTCAGATCCCCCTGTGGTTCTGCCTTCGGAGACGGCGGCATTTGACCCTTTTGATGGTCTCCAGCCTCCCATGTTTGGATCGTGCCCCGGGGGATGGCCGGCTCCAGAGGATCCACCGGAGCCGGTAGAAGTTCTGTCTACGTATCGGTCTATCTATGGCTTCGATATCCAGTATTAGGGGGGAGCACCTCCACTGTCCTACACCCCCTTTGGGGTCTGACCACCTGCATCTAACCACCTGCTGAAGAGCACCTCACTCTCCCACACCCCCTTTGGGGTCTAACCACCTGCATCTAACCACCTGCTGAAGAGCACCTCCACTGTCTGGTCCCCCCTTTGGGGGTCTGGCCACCTGCGTCTGATCTCCTGCTGAGGAGCCCCTCCACCAGAACCTTAGGATTTTCTGTTCTCCATATGCCATCCTTGATGGCCTCATTGGACGCCAGGTGGCGTCCGTTGAGGGGAGGGTAATGTTAGGATGACGTCATCATTCCTACTTTGATGTCGTCATTCCTACTATGATGTCATCGATCTCTGATGATGTCGCAAACGGTAGTGATGTCATAGCACAGGTGATGTCATGTTCGGATCTATAAAGGCCCGTTCCGGCAGGTCCTCTCTAGTGATTCATAAGCTAAACTTATATCACGTCAATCTCTGCAACCGTTCCCAACCTCGAACAAGTGCAGACCTAGCTATCAAGTTCCACAGCCTCCCTACTACTCAAGACTTACCAAGTTTGCCTCGGCCATCAACTACCCGCGAATAGATCCACATGTCTTCCGACACCAACCCTGACAGATACGCGCTTAAGTAGAGTGTGCGTTGTCAAGGTGTAGCCTATTTCTTTGCGGAGTGGGGGAGAAAGCAAGCGGGATCAGCTGTGCCCAGTCCCTGAGCAGCGGCTCGCGCGATTCTGAACAACACAGAGTGCGAACATGTCTGTGATCCACAGCTGATTTTAGGATGTATCCAACGTTCACATTCCTGTATCTATCTGAATGCAGCATGGCTCGTGTTTACTGCTATAGCGAAATTATATGAAGACAGTGACAATAAAAAAAACAATGAGTTGAAACGTTTATTTCAAGCTGCAGGAATGCAGGAAACTGAGAAATATGGACTTGAAAATCTATTTCGGAATGGGGGGGTTTCTGAGTGGGGGGGTGTCGGAATGGGGGGGTTTCTGAGTGGGGGTGTGTCGGAACGGTGGTGTTTCGGAATGGAAGGCGGTCCCCCTATGTTTCCCGGGTCCTATGTTCCCCGCTCCTGAAAAAGGGTCCTATGTTTCCCGGGTCCTATGTTCCCTGCTCGTATGCGTAAATTCGGCGAATGCAGACCGCAATGTCTCGAGGTTGTGAGACTTCATTGACAGACTGCATGAGGGAAAGCTCGAGTCTATATAGGCTCAGATATATGCACACATTCGAGTCTGACAGTAAAAATAAATTACAAGTTGGTGACTGCGCGGCGGCAGCAGCAGCAACATGCTATCCATAATATTACATTTTTCAGAGAGAGAGAGATCAATGCAACATTCACGCAGCACAAATCGCCTCTGCCTACCCGAGGCAGGGCACTGTAGTATGGAGTCACGCTGAAAAAGGTGCGCTGTCTCTGGGCAGTGGGTATTGGGTGCTGGGGGTGAAGTAAAGGATGGTTGTGGAGGCGTGGCTTTAAAGAACTTGTGCATGTCTGTGGGTTATATAGGCAGAGGCGATTTGTGCTGCATGAATGTTGCAAATATTGATCTCTCTCTCTCTGAAAAATGTAATATTATGGATAGCATGTTGCTGCTGCTGCTGCCGCGCAGTCACCAACTTATCATTTATTTTTACTGTCGGACTCGAATGTGTGCATATATCTGAGCCTATAGACTCGAGCTTTCCCTCATGCAGTCTGTCAATGAAGTCTCACAACCTCGAGATACGAGCGGGGAACATAGGACCCTTTTTCGAGAGCGGGGAACATAGGACCCGGGGAACATGGGACGCTTATTCGGGAGCGGGGAACATAGGACCCGGGGAACATAGAACCCTTTTTAGCAGGAGCTGGGAACATAGAACCCGGGGAACATAGGCCTGACCCCGCCAAGCCTAACCTTTTTCTTTGTTGAAGACAAAAACCTGACTTTTGTCTTCTGTGCAGATTCCTCCTGCTGCCTACTCTGATCTGCTCCTGCTGCCTGTCAGTCCCCTGCTTTCACCTGCCTGTCAGCTCTCCATGTTCATTCTGCCGGCTGGACCAAACTCCATGCAATAAATTGACAATTCTGAACTTACCATCTAGCCTCTGTCTGTCTTTGCTCTAGAGTCCCAAATGCCCACGCCTAACAGAGAGAGAGCCATGGCTCGCACCCAGCTGCTTGTTAACTTCACTTAATGACACTACTGCAGCCTGAGAGACTCCCCAGTAAAAAAATAACAATACCAATAGCATGCAAAATTATAGGCTACTTAACTCATTGAGTGCCAATGACGACTTTAGTCGTCAATTCATTTAGAGACTAAAGTCGTCAATTGCGTTTTTTGACGGGGGGATGTCGATCTAAGCCTCTTACATCGCGTCTTACAATATGGGAGCTATTGAATGTGTCTAACCTATTTTACAGAACCCTTAGGTGGCGACAGTGCTCTCCAGATTACAGAAATGTCAGGAATACAGCCTGAAAAAGCCGTGATCAAAGCGAAACCGCTCATGCTGCAGCCCAGAGCCATGTAGATTGCTCTGGCTGCTGCTTGACGGTGCCTGCCAACAGCAATCAATCCGCGCACACAACTGAGCTCCTCTGCCTCTGTCTGTCTGTCTGCATATAGTTTCTCCACACGATTACCCACCAGAAAGGCAGCACCCGACCCCGAAGGGCCAAACCTTTACCTGCAGTCCCGTTTGGCATTTCCTTGTCGCGCTGTGAGCTGTCGCAGCGCTGTCGCGCTGTGAGCCGCTGTGAGCCGCACCGCCCGCAAAAACGGAGGCTCCGAAAATAGACTGGGTGCGTGTGGGGAGGAGTTTGCAGCTGAGTGGGGGAGAGGGGGGTGGGGCACGCAGGCTCCACAGAACTACACCAGGTCACTACATCAGAAAATATTAGCTAGAGTCAGTGAATGTGCTTGAAATGCTGCATTTCACAAAAGGCGGAATATCTCAGCTTCTAGATAGAAATGCATGTTTTTGCTGTTTTTGACCTATCTTCTCCGGCTGATAACTAAAGAACGGAAAATGGTATCAATAAACTTTTTTTTGCTGATGATACAATAGTCTCCTTGTTCTTTTTGCGTGTTCGGTGTTTACATAGTAATATCACACAATATTCTGTGGGCCTCGAGAAATCACTGAAAACGCTCTGAAACTCTGGCACTGGGAGCGTCCGTTCTCCAAAAGTGGCTGGCACTCAATGAGTTAAGGAATAGGGCTGACCACTCTAGGTGGATGACCATATGGTACTTGTCCTCAGGGACGACTGCACGAAGCCCCCCGTCCCTCGGGAAGTCCACTTTCTGGTCCTCAAGGAAGCCGGTGATCGCACCTAGTGCCGCCCCCACTCTCCACCTAAGCCTCTCCGGCACTCTGTCAGAGATCTTAACCCCTTTGACCTCGTCCGCTGACCTCCTTCACCTCCCCGCACTCAGGTTCATCAGCCTCCTCACTGCATGAAATACTTGCTTTTCAGGCAAGTAAATTACCACAAAGTGCTCAATTTGCGGACACTTTGGTTGTACTTTCCCCCCACTTTTCCAGTCCAGTAAAAACCAGGAACCATACCAGGCATTCACACCCTGCATGGGCCATTCATATGAATGGGACCGTGGCAGAGGGCACTTAACACCTCTGAGGGGGGCATTAAGAGGTGCATTTTAATGTGATGACTCCAATTATCAGTTTGGAGACAGCCAGGCTCATAGCCATTGGCTCAGGCCTGATCTATAGAACCAATCGGTTGATTGTATTTGTAGCTGTTTGTGTAGTTTTCATCCGATGAATGACCAGGGGCGACATCCATTGGGACAGCCCCTGGCCATGGGAAGCCATTCATTGGATGAAAACTGCAAACACAATCAACCGATTGGTCCGATAGATCAGCCATGGCTATATAGGACAGTGAACCCCCCCTTATTATTAATAAAATGATTTTCATAATAATAAATTGTGTGTACATAAGCCTACATAAAAAACTGCACTTACTGGAAATACTTTCATGTTATTGTTGTTACCCTATAAGGCAGAGGTGCTCAAATTATTTCCTATGAAGGACCCAAATGAATCTGGATGGATGTGTTCAAGTTATGTGAAATTACATTAATTTATTTCATAGACCATTTACATTCTAAATCTAAAATAGGTCTTCTATTGTCATGTATTCAAGCTTGCTTTAAAAATGAGCCTGCCATAGCCTCTGAAAGACAGTAATGTTGGTATTTTCCACACTGCAATATTGAGATCAATGTATTGGGAGAGAGGAAAAATACATAATTCGAGAAATAGGTAGAAAAGCTTATGCTTTAATATAAAACACCACACAGAAAATGAGAAAAAAAAACACTGCACACAGGGGTCCTTGCCCAAATTCAATAAATGCTTAAGATGAGTGTTACATGCTTCTTCTTCTTCTTCTTTAAGCTATTCCCGTCAGGGGTCGCCACAGCGGATCATCTGTTTCCATCGGTTTCTGTCCTCTGCATCGTCCTCCGTCACGCCCACTGCCTGCATGTCCTCTTTCACTGCGTCCATGAACCTCCTCTTGGGCCTTCCCCTCCTCCTCTTTCCTGGCAGCTCCATCTCCAGCATCCTCCTCCCGATGTACCCCACCTCCCTCCTCCGCACATGTCCATACCATCTCAGTCTTGCCTCTCTCACTTTCTGTCCAAACTGCTCAACATGGGCGGTTCCTCGGATGTAATCGTTCTTTATCTTGTCCAGCCTCGTCACTCCCAGAGAGAAGCGTTTGTCAGTGCTGTGTTACATGCAAACACTCAAAAACACACACACACACACACACCACACAGTGCTTTTTGGCCAGCGCCAATGTCCAGTGCCGATGCTCGTGAACGGTTTACTGGTTTAAATGTCTTTTGGCATCTGGTTTTATTTTTTGGGGTGGGCATCTCTCTGAAGATGGTCCCTGTAGACGCGGTGGGCGGGGTGTCATGTGGGAGGCTGCGTCCAGTCTCTCCTGTAGCACAGCACACAAGTTACCCAGCTCCTGACTGCGAAAATACGGACGCCGCACAATCCACACCATCACACCATCTGCACTGCCATCCTCTTCATCGGACATAAAATCGTGAGAGACGCCCCTCCACATATCCTTTTCCAAGGCTGTCAGCACCTTTGTCCTCAGTGTGTAGAGCTGTAAACAGAAACGCACACAGTCAGAAACTGCAAATAAGTAGTTTGTTACGCGTTGCAGTAACAAAACAAATGCCTTCAAGTTAAAGGAACAGCTCACCCTAAAAACCCTAAAATTACATATTTTTCATCTTACCTGTAGTGCTATTTATCATCTACATTGTTTTGTGTTAGTTGCCTGAGTTTTGGAGATATCTGCCGCAGAGATGTCTGCCTTCTCTCCAATACAATGTAACTGGATGGCACTTGGCTTGTGGTGCTCAAAATGGCAAAAACATACATTATAAAAACTCAACAGCAATGCCTCTTTCCAGAAATAATGGCCCGGATACTCAAGATAATCTACAGACCTAGTTATGAGCAGCTTCATGTAGGAACTATTTTCTTTTAACTAAACTACTCCCACAGCTGCTAGCTAGCTGCCATGTAGCAATTAGCTAGCAGCTAGTGGGTGTAGTTCGGTCTAAAGTAAATAGTTCCTACATGTAACGGCTCATAACAAGGTTTGTGGATGATCTTGAATAACCAGGTCATGACTTCTGGGAAAGAGACACTGCTGTTAAGTTTTTCAAATGTATTTTTTTGTTGCTAATAGGTATTTTGGATCTTACCCTCAATCTTCTGGCTCGACTCCGCTACAGCGTTCGCCTTCTCCTCGAGCCCAGGTTGGGTGTACCGGAATCTTCTCCTAACACTCTCAAACCAGGTCTTACAGGCAGCTGGAAAAAAAAATTAAATTAATATGTTACAAATACAAAATTGTCTTTCAGAACTGCGCCATGTCTTTGTCTCTCTACATTTCCATATAAGTATATAAAATATAGGCTACTGATATGTATAGACACACACACTAGAGCAGTGGTTCCCTAAACTGACACAAATTAGACCACTGATCCAGAGTTACTTACTCAGAAGGACATCGTGGTCCAAAGTGTAGAAGTCTGCACTCGCAGCCAGGGCTCCCATCAAATATGAGGTCACCGCCACATTGTGTGGATGGCTCAATCTGTGAACACAAATGAAATAGAGAACAGAACAGATTTATTTACTTTTATACAGCCCAATGTATAGCACACTTTTGTTATGAAGAACATAGAGAGAGAGAGTGGATTGAAATCGTACCCATGCTGTGCATCATACTTCTTGCAGTTTGCTTCTGTGTTGTGCAACAAGCGCACTCTTGCCTAGAGAGAGAGAGAGAGAGAGAGAGAGAGAGAATGCATTACCACAAGCAACATGGGGTGCTGTGAAGCCATGCCGTAGCCTATTTGAATGTACAACCATTACTTAATTTATTTTACTTAATCATCATTATTATATTATATTCTTATCGAAAGTTTGGTGTTGTGAGGACGTCGTCTTTTCCTTGGATTCTCCTTATCCCCACGGACAATGCAACTGGCTTCCAGCGCCTTTACTCTCTCCTCCAGAGAATCGCAACCGACGCAAGGCTTGTTGTTCTTGCTGGTTAGCTCTTCAGACTGAAGTGTAACTTTGCGTGAAAGTTCACTGAATTGCAATAGCAATCTCTTCTCCAGGGCAATGTCTCTGGCTGAGGGACTCACAATCACAGAGGCACTCACACACCAGCCATTGTCCTGAGGTGTTACCTATTAAGTCAATAGCGCCCCCCCCCCCCCCCCCCCCATCCAGGACCAGGATTGTCATTTGCATGTGAAAGCCTCCCACAGGCTAGGGGCTGGGGGGGTCAACTGCCGACCTATTTGTGGTAAAAATGTGGAGTTTTTCTGTGATGGCGCCAAAGTGCTACAAAGACCCACAAAGAAGAGATTTTTCCGATTTTACAAAGTCCCGGAAAGTAGGAATTTCATGCAGTGTTTGTTAGCTTGAAAGGGAGGCGATATTGATGTGAAGGCATTTCTGCATCTCTTTACAGAACAGGAGGCACAGTGGCACTCTGGTATGACAATTTGAGATGTCCCTCCTGGCAACACTGATTCTAGACTGACCGGGATGCAGAACTGAGTCTGAAGCAACAGCATCGTGACAAATTGCAGGTGCCAGGTGATCTAAACCACGCTATGTTATAGTAACAGACTGTATACCAGAGACCATTATGTTGTTGTAACAGACTGTATACCAGAGACCATTATGTTATTGTAACAGACTGTATACCAGAGACCATTATGTTATTGTAACAGACTGTATACCCGAGACCATTATGTTATTGTAACAGACTGTATACCAGAGACCATTATGTTATGGTAACAGACTGTATACCAGAGACTATTATGTTATTGTAACAGACTGTATACCAGATACCATTATGTTATGGTAACAGACTGTATACCAGAGACCATTATGATATTGTAACAGACTGTATACCAGATACCATTATGTTATTGTAACAGACTGTATACCAGAGACCATTGTGTTATTGTAACAGACTGTATACCAGATACCATTATGTTATGGTAACAGACTGTATACCAGAGACCATTATGTTATTGTAACAGACTGTATACCAGAGACCATTATGTTATGGTAACAGACTGTATACCAGAGACCATTATGTTATTGTAACATACTGTATACCAGAGACTATTATGTTATTGTAACAGACTGTATACCAGATACCATTATGTTATGGTAACATACTGTATACCAGAGACCATTATGTTATTGTAACAGACTGTATACCAGAGACCATTATGTTATTGTAACAGACTGTATACCAGAGACCATTATGTTATTGTAACAGACTGTATACCAGAGACCATTATGTTATTGTAACAGACTGTATACCAGAGACCATTATGTTATGGTAACAGACTGTATACCAGAGACCATTATGTTATTGTAACAGACTGTATACCAGAGACCATTATGTTATTGTAACAGACTGTATACCAGATACCATTATGTTGTTGTAACAGACTGTATACCAGAGACCATTATGTTATTGTAACAGACTGTATACCAGAGACCATTATGTTTTTGTAACAGACTGTATACCAGAGACCATTATGTTATTGTAACAGACTCTATACCAGAGACCATTATGTTATTGTAACAGACTCTATACCAGAGACCATTATGTTGTTGTAACAGACTGTATACCAGAGACCATTATGTTATTGTAACAGACTGTATACCAGAGACCATTATGTTATTGTAACAGACTGTATACCAGAGACCATTATGTTATTGTAACAGACTGTATACCAGAGACCATTATGTTATTGTAACAGACTGTATACCAGAGACCATTATGTTATGGTAACAGACTGTATACCAGAGACCATTATGTTATGGTAACAGACTGTATACCAGAGACCATTATGTTATTGTAACAAGACTGTATACCAGAGACCATTATGTTATTGTAACAGACTGTATACCAGAGACCATTATGTTATTGTAACAGACTGTATACCAGAGACCATTATGTTATTGTAACAGACTCTATACCAGAGACCATTATGTTATTGTAACAGCCTCTATACCAGAGACCATTATATTGTTGTAACAGACTGCATACCAGAGACCATTATGTTATTGTAACAGACTGTATACCAGAGACCATTATGTTATTGTAACAGACTGTATACCAGAGACCATTATGTTATTGTAACAGACTGTATACCAGAGACCATTATGTTATTGTAACAGACTGTATACCAGAGACCATTATGTTATGGTAACAGACTGTATACCAGAGACCATTATGTTATGGTAACAGACTGTATACCAGAGACCATTATGTTATTGTAACAAGACTGTATACCAGAGACCATTATGTTATGGTAACAGACTGTATACCAGAGACCATTATGTTATTGTAACAGACTGTATACCAGAGACCATTATGTTGTTGTAACAGACTGTATACCAGAGACCATTATGTTATTGTAACAGACTGTATACCAGAGACCATTATGTTGTTGTAACAGACTGTATACCAGAGACCATTATGTTATTGTAACAGACTGTATACCAGAGACCATTATGTTGTTTTAACAGACTGTATACCAGAGACCATTATGTTATGGTAACATACTGTATATCAGAGACCATTATGTTATTGTAACAGACTGTATACCAGAGACCATTATGTTATGGTAACATACTGTATATCAGAGACCATTATGTTATTGTAACAGGCTGTATACCAGAGACCATTATGTTATTGTAACAGACTGTATACCAGAGACCATTATGTTATTGTAACAGACTGTATACCAGAGACCATTATGTTATTGTAACAGACTGTATACCAGAGACCATTATGTTATTGTAACAGACTGTATACCAGAGACCATTATGTTATTTGTATCAGACTGTATACCAGAGACCATTATGTTATTGTAACATACTGTATACCAGAGACCATTATGTTATTGTAACAGACTGTATACCAGAGACCATTATGTTATTGTAACAGACTGTATACCAGAGACCATTATGTTATTTGTATCAGACTGTATACCAGAGACCATTATGTTATTGTAACATACTGTATACCAGAGACCATTATGTTATTGTAACAGACTGTATACCAGATACCATTATGTTATGGTAACAGACTGTATACCAGAGACCATTATGTTATTGTAACAGACTGTATACCAGAGACCATTATGTTATTGTAACAGACTGTATACCAAAGACCATTATGTTATGGTAACAGACTGTATACCAGAGACCATTATGTTATTGTAACAGGCTGTATACCAGAGACCATTATGTTATTGTAACAGACTGTATACCAGAGACCATTATGTTATTGTAACAGACTGTATACCAGAGACCATTATGTTATTGTAACAGACTGTATACCAGAGACCATTATGTTATTGTAACAGACTGTATACCAGAGACCATTATGTTGTTTTAACAGACTGTATACCAGAGACCATTATGTTATGGTAACATACTGTATATCAGAGACCATTATGTTATTGTAACAGACTGTATACCAGAGACCATTATGTTATGGTAACATACTGTATATCAGAGACCATTATGTTATTGTAACAGGCTGTATACCAGAGACCATTATGTTATTGTAACAGACTGTATACCAGAGACCATTATGTTATTGTAACAGACTGTATACCAGAGACCATTATGTTATTGTAACAGACTGTATACCAGAGACCATTATGTTATTGTAACAGACTGTATACCAGAGACCATTATGTTATTTGTATCAGACTGTATACCAGAGACCATTATGTTATTGTAACATACTGTATACCAGAGACCATTATGTTATTGTAACAGACTGTATACCAGAGACCATTATGTTATTGTAACAGACTGTATACCAGAGACCATTATGTTATTTGTATCAGACTGTATACCAGAGACCATTATGTTATTGTAACATACTGTATACCAGAGACCATTATGTTATTGTAACAGACTGTATACCAGATACCATTATGTTATGGTAACAGACTGTATACCAGAGACCATTATGTTATTGTAACAGACTGTATACCAGAGACCATTATGTTATTGTAACAGACTGTATACCAAAGACCATTATGTTATGGTAACAGACTGTATACCAGAGACCATTATGTTATTGTAACAGGCTGTATACCAGAGACCATTATGTTATTGTAACAGACTGTATACCAGAGACCATTATGTTATTGTAACAGACTGTATACCAGAGACCATTATGTTATTGTAACAGACTGTATACCAGAGACCATTATGTTATTGTAACAGACTGTATACCAGAGACCATTATGTTATTTGTATCAGACTGTATACCAGAGACCATTATGTTATTGTAACATACTGTATACCAGAGACCATTATGTTATTGTAACAGACTGTATACCAGAGACCATTATGTTATTGTAACAGACTGTATACCAGAGACCATTATGTTATTTGTATCAGACTGTATACCAGAGACCATTATGTTATTGTAACATACTGTATACCAGAGACCATTATGTTATTGTAACAGACTGTATACCAGATACCATTATGTTATGGTAACAGACTGTATACCAGAGACCATTATGTTATTGTAACAGACTGTATACCAGAGACCATTATGTTATTGTAACAGACTGTATACCAAAGACCATTATGTTATGGTAACAGACTGTATACCAGAGACCATTATTGCAAATTAATCACATCATTTTTTATCTGTTCTAAATCTACCTTAAACCGAGGTACCTTAAACATGGGATCTTTGTGTAAAGATGCACTGTTGTATTAATATGGGTAGTAGCTATTATCATTAGTATGGGTAAGTATTTGGCCATTGGTATATTGTTATTATTGCTACTAGTTACTGGGAATACACATCTCTAAGGCTGCACTGTGTAAGTTAACTGTGCTATCCAGGAGCAGCTGCGTGCCAGCTCTCTCTCCCCCTCTCGCTTTCTCTCTAGGTCTCTCTTTCCCGCTCTCCGTTGGTCTCTCTCTGACTCTGGTCTGATCGCCCTCCCGTCTTTCTCACTGTCTGTCTGTCTGTCTCACTTTCTCTGCCTCTCTCTCTAGTCTCCCCCCCCCCCCCGCTCTCCGTCTGTGTGTGTGTGTGTGTGTGTGCGTGTGCGTGTGCGTGTGCGCGTGCGCGTGCGCGTGTGTGTCTCTGCAACGGTCTGATCGCGCTGAGGCACTCTGTCTTTCTCTCCCTCACCCAAAATAAGGTAAAGGTAAAGTAAAGTTCCAACGATTGTCAAACACCTGAGTGTGCGAAATTTGTTCTTTGCATTTGACCCATCCCCTGGGGGAGCGGTGAGCAGCAGCAGTGCCGCGCTCGGGAATCATATGGTGATCTAACCCCCCAATTCCAACCCTTTGATGCTGAGTGCCAAGCAGGGAGGCAAATGGGTCCCATTTTTATAGTCTTCTGTATAACTCGGCCGGGGATCGAACTCACAACCTCTCAGTCTCAGGGCGGACACTCAAACCACAAGGCCACTGAGCTCGTGACAAAATGTGGGACACTTTCTAAATTTTAAGCTGAACTTGCCATTATACCCATTTTCTTCCTCCTTTTCTGCTCACGGAGATTTCTTTCTGCTTGCTATCAACGTTACTGCTTCCTGATTTCCCAAAGTACGGGTCGGACCAAGGCTCAAACATCACAGAAAGTGCATGCGTTAATCGCGCGTTTAAAAAAATAGTAGTGTTAAACGGAATTTGCGTTAACGCGTTATTATCGCGTTAACTTTGACAGCCCTAGTTTGATCTATTCATTGTGTATTTTTTTACATCTGTCACAAATAAATAAATAAATTCATAAATGCCATAACATGCTGCGCCCATGGTGCATCATCTCCACAGTCTCCACCCTAGAAACCGAGTGTTAGCAGCGCACGAGTTTGCTGATTTTAAGAAAGTGAATTATATGAGATGTCTGTTGGACAGCAGCACTTTTACTGTATTTCAATTCACATAAATGAAATGTTAATATTTCTTCAGTAGGTTTTAGTCTTCAGAGAACTGCTAAGATCCTACAATCACTGCTTCAGCTACATTATTCTTATTAGTAGGATTGTTTTTGTGGGTGTTCCCCGTCTTACCTTCTGTCTCTGTTTGATGATGTCAGAGCTGATTGGCAGAGAACAAGCGACATCTGGCAGAGGAGGAGAGGAACGCTGTCAAGATGAATTCTTCAGAAGAGGTGAGACAAAAATATCACTGTTGTATCACTGATGTTGCAACACACACGCACGCGCACGCGCACACACACACACACACACACACACACACACACACACACACACACACACACACACACACACACACACAAAAGCAAAATCCTGATTCTTTCTTTATATCTTTTTATGGAAACAGAAAGACACCAGTGGACCCAGGCGTCACCGCTGTCATCAGTGTGACAAAACATTCACAAGACTTCAGCTGTTAAAGCAACATCAGAGAGTTCACTCAGGAGAGAAGCCTTACTCCTGTCAGGAGTGTGGGAGCTGTTTCAGTCAGTTAGGTACCCTAAGAAGACATAAACACATCCACACTGGAGTCAAACCCTACAGCTGTGACCAATGTGGGAGCAGGTTCAGTCAGTTAGGTAGCCTAACAACACATAAACGCATCCACACTGGAGTTAAACCCTACAGCTGTGACCAATGTGGGAGCTGTTTCAGTCAGTTAGGTAGCCTAACAACACATAAACGCATCCACACTGGAGTTAAACCCTACAGCTGTGACCAATGTGGGAGCAGGTTCAGTAAGTTAGGTAGCCTAACAAAACATAAGCGCATTCACACTGGAGTTAAACCCTACAGCTGTGACCAATGTGGGAGCAGTTTCACTCGGTTAAGTAACCTAACATCATATATACGCATCCACACTGGAGTTAAACCCTACAGCTGTGACCAATGTGGGAGCAGGTTCAGTCAGTTAGGTAGCCTAACAAAACATAAACGCATCCACACTGGAGTTAAACCCTACAGCTGTGACCAATGTGGGAGCAGGTTCAGTCAGTTAGCTCACCTGACATCACATAAACACATCCACACTGGAGTTAAACCCTACAGCTGTGACCAATGTGGGAGCAGGTTCAGTCAGTTAGCTCACCTAACATCACATAAACGCATCCACACTGGAGCTAAACCCTACTACTGTGTCCGCTGTAAGAAAGTGTTCAGACACTCAAATACTGTGAAGAAACACCGCTGCATCTAATCAAAGCAAAGTCGTCCTTCAAGGTAAAGCCGCGGTCAGCCAAGATCTGAAACAAAGGAAGAAGAAATAAACAACAATTAGACAAATTAAAGAACAAGACAAAAAGGCCAACAATATCTTTGTGCTGTGGTGATGGATATTGTTGGTCAGCTGTAGACCGGCCACCTTGTTCTGATATTGATGTTATTTATGTTGCTGAGTTGCTGAATGAATTGTGTTGGCCTCTAATTGCCTGTTGAGGCTCAAATAAACTATTTTTGAATTGAATTTAGTTTATTGTAATTATCTATCTTGTCATATTGCTGAATGCTATACAATATTGAAGTAAACAGTGTTTGGATTATGAAGTAAATGGTAAATGGACTGCATTTATATAGCGCTTTTATCTTAAGCGCTTTACAATGTGCCTACATTCACACACCGAAGGTGGCAAGCTGCCACGCAGGGTGCTGGCACAGCCATCGGGAGCAATTTGGGGTCCAGTGTCTTGCCCAAGGACACTTCGACATGCAGACTGGAGGAACCGGTGATCGAACCACCGACCTTCTGATTAGTGGACGACCCGCTCTATCTCCTGAGCCACAGCCGCCCCACAGTACACATTCCAGGTCACCTAATTTGCAACCTGGAGGGGCTGCAAACTAGGCGACTTGGAATGCACAATACATTACCTGATCCCCTGGATGGTGGTATGATGGTGAGATGAAGCCTGACTCTCTGACAATCTTCACATCAGAGGCCCTTCCACCCCAGCCTTTTGAAAGGAAGGTGATACTGCCGGCTGGATGACATGATGCAATTAAGTATTTCACAGTTGTCCAGTTTTTGTAGTTGGAGTATGATTTTGCCCTGTGAACAAATTAATGCAAACACCCATGTTGTCTCAGTAAACAGTTTTGTATATATATTAGAACAGCAATTTTTGTACATTATCTGGTTTTATTATGCACGTACCTTGCGTTCAGCTTTTTGGAATGTTCAATACGAATTTCAAAGCAGTCAATTATACAAGTGAGGCGAGGGAACTTTGCTTTCATGTCTGGTGGTATTGTGCTTGACATGGATTTCCGCTCTGGCCAGTGAATCAGATGAGTCATTTTGCTGGACATCAGGTTGATCCATCTTCGGAACATGGCTTGTATAGTCCTTTTAGCAAGGTCCAAGATGCGGCACAGCAAGGCAAAGGATGGATTCTGTCGTAACTTCAGCAGTGTTATGAATAGCTGGTCTTCAGTGGATAGCTTACATTTTTTATCAGGCCTTACAAACTGAACCAGTTAAGAATGCAATCCTACAAACACATTCCATGTGAGCGCAGTCATGGCTTTGCATTGCAGATCGTCCCCTTGCACAGACTTGGCAGACACCCGCTCCTTGGCATCCCTCTCTCTTCTCAAATTGTCCATTTGGGCAAACATCTGGGCCCTTTCACCTTCTGCTAGAGGCCTTAACAAACCTTTACTTGTACTTGGCTCTGATGGGGGGGGGGGGGGGTCGTTATTTGTGCTAGATTCTTCCACAACTTCACTGGATGTCTTGGAGAGCCTGCTTCTTTTAGTAGAGGTAAAGTGAGGGGCTAACTCTCGCTTCCTTGCATTTTTAAAATGATTCCGTTTTCTGTGGAGTGTAGAAGCAGATGCAGGTTGATGGGGACAGATTGATGGGACATCATCTGGGTGTGTAGGATCATTGACCTGGAACCCTAAAAATATGAAGGGGGGAAATAGTTAAAACCACACAGGTCACAAGCAACTTGGTTACTCAACTAACAGTAACATACCTAGCTTAGCTCCTAAATAATGTTAGGCTAAGCTACTAGGTAAGTAACGCAATAAATAACAACAAAACACAAACAAATCGTCACTAACAACTATTAAAGTTTAGTACTAAGCCTTCACTAACTAACGTTAGTTAGTATCAAACAAAGAGAGGATCTGGATCTGGATATGTAATGTATACAAGAACATTAGGGTATATATAAACAAGACCAAAAAGGTAGATAACGTTAGTTAGTTTGAGTGACATTAACCTACCAGTTATGAAGTGTTTACCACACACATACACATGTGAAGACGCTGGTTCCCAAAGCTTCCCTTTCTTGTCTTGTCTTCTGATTGCCTGAAGCCATAACGTTCTCCTTTGTGGATCTCTTTCTTTTCCAGGAAGAATGGGCAAACGGAGATCTGGATTTGAGTGTTTGTTTGAAATGCAACCCGCAACACAACAGCTTTTAGGCATTTTCCTCCGTCTAGCTAATTGCTAGTAGCAGAAGGGAGCTCTGTTTCTCTTCCAGCAAAGAGGATTTGCTGGCAATCCAATTATTACTCAGATTGCTGGCAGATTATTACGGAGCATACGGCACTGCACCTGTGACACGTTGAAAGGAATACATAGTAATACACTAATGGACTGTTAGACGTTTTAAAAACAGTAAATACATGATATGTAATAAGATTCAAATACTGTGATAAAGTTTTAAAAGATCATATATCGTCATAAAAAAACTATAAGATGTCAAAATGGTTAAAAACAGTAAGAATTCATATCCTGTTATCAGGGGTAAAAATCCTAAAAGGCGTTCAATTCATTTGTTTATTTCATCATTTATTTTGTTAAAAGTTAAGCTAAATAGAGTATTATTCAGTGATCTGCAATGTACCCTTAATCAACTAGCTTGAGATCGATTGCTTTTGTCTCCGCCCACATATCTAGGAGAAGGGGTCTATTTCCTCATTCAGTAAAACGCTGTCACAGAGGAAACACATTCTCATCACTCTCGTGATTATTCTCTCCTTTACAGGTATGTTGTCGCTCTTTCATACTGCTAAGCGGTTGTACTCTCAGAACATGTTTTGAGTGTAAAGAGATGGTGCACGTGACGTTTTGACTGAGTTAAAATAACGTTTGCCAAGTATGGTAAAGTGCTTGTGTTATAGACAGTTTTAACTTGACAACAATAACAACCATCACAACCCACCTGGATATCCGGTTTACTCCCTGTATACATAGCTGAGCGCAGGCTGATATTGGGCTCATATTAAATGTTAACGTTAGGCCGTGTCTCCGACAGACACATTAACAAGGTAGCCAAACACATTCGCTTGGCTATCCTGCATTACATCTCTGTTACAGTCTGTGGTCAGACCGTCAGACTCAGTGGGTCAGACAGACAGACAGACAGACATACAGCAGTTACGCTTGCTAGCCTGCATGAAAGACGCCAGTGTGTTTATGTTTTTAATATAGTCATATCTATGGTTTATAACGCTGCCACTAATCACAGGCAAAGAGGGCCAGGGGTGGGTTATGCCTTCGCCATCATCCGAAAAAAATATCGCTTCCTGTAAGCTAGCTAGCTAGCTAATGTTAGCTGCTGGTTGGTTGGCTAACTAGCGAATGTTAGCCGTTAGCTAACGTTATCGTGTTAACTAGACAAACACAGACATGCAGTAACGTCCATGTACCTTTATGTATTGCAAAGGGATCTGACGGATAGTGCAGTAACAGTCAGCAGCTATGATAGCACGAGGAAGTCGTGGGGAGGAAGTCCATATATGGTCCATCCGGTCATGGGGCACAGGACATTACATCATCACAGGATAACGCGATTGGCTGGCTCAGATCTGTTCAAATCTGAGCCAGCCAATCACATTGTCCTGCGCTGTTTGCGACCGTGTATAAAAGGCGACCCCAGACGGGGGGGAACCAGAGGAGAGGAGAAGAGGCGAGGGGAGGAGAGGAGAAGAGGCGAGGGGAGGAGAGGAGAGGGGAGGAGAGGAGAGGAGAGGAGAGGGGAGATGGGAGGAGAGGAGAGGGGGAGAGAAGAGGGGGGGAGGGGAGAGAGGGGGAGAGGGGAGGAGAGGAGAGGGGAGGGGAGAGGCGAGGGGAGGAGAGGCGAGGGGGAGAGGGGAGGAGAGGAGAGGGGGAGGATGGGAGGGGAGAGAGGGGGAGAGGGGAGGAGAGGAGAGGGGGAGAGGAGAGGAGAGGGGAGAGGATGGGAGGGGAAGGGAGAGGAGAGGGGGGGAGTCTGTTAACAAACTTTTTTCAGTCAGCTCCGAAAGCTGCAGCGTTGATATGAGTAAAGCGCGTAGGGGGGAGGGGCGGGCATAGTGGCTGGACCCTTCCAGGGGCACTGCCATCTCTCTGGGCGGCCCTGGTAGTGGAAGCGATCATCTTGCTCTATAATGACCAGAATGGGTGTTGTTCAAACTGAACATTTATTTCTTCAACATGCTGCTGCAGAAAGGGAGATAAACAGCGGACACTATTTTCGTAGTTAAGCTATGAAGTAGCCTACCTCTCCCGCAGCATCGTGACATTGAATGAAAGTATAGGCTATAATTAGGCTCGTTTGAGATGACTTCTGGAGCAGCCGAGTGCAGGAGGCATGCCGCCGAGCGTTTCATGGTGTGCACGTACCGTCAGCCAATCAGAGGCAGAGAGGGGCGGGTCATGCCTTCGCCATCATGGAAAAAAAAGATTGCGTCCCGGAGCTAGCCTGAGAGGCTAATAAAAGCTACATGTTACAGAGTAAGCTGACTATCAGTACGTTATTGCACGCATAGGCAGGGTTCGAATTGGACCATGGGTCCTGGGGGAGCCAAAATTTTTGAGGGGTTGGACGGCGGGGGACTTGTCCCCCCCCCCCCCCCCCCCCCCCCCCCCGAAATTTTCACTTTGGAGCAAATTAATTGACGCAATTTGGCAACATAACGGGTCTCAATATAAATAAACAAATGTATCATTTGCTCCTCTTTTAGAACGGTGCTTGCTGGGTTAAAGACCATGTGAAAAACATTCTACTAGCCGTATTGGATGATCAAACTCATTTATTAATCAGAGTAAAGAAAAGCAGCAAGGGGACACACAGGCAACGTTTTTTCTGCTCAAAACGCCCCTTCAAGAATCCTGTATAACCTACTCCACTCCATCGCTTCTTTGTCCAGTTGAAAGGGTGGGTCTGTGCACAGCACTGTGTCTGTGGTGGGGGCGGGTCCGCGGCGCCGTCTGGTGCTGCAGCAGGAGCGGCTACTGAAGCTTCGCTCTCTTCATCCAAGCTGTCATTATTATTGTCAACCGACGGCTCAGCACCTGAACTCTCCTCCGAGCTGTCATTGTGAACGTCCCATAGAGCCTCGCTCTCTTCTCCTGAGTCCGAGCTGATGTTTACATCAACCACCAGCGGCTCTCGTACCGGCTGCCTGTTCGGCAAACTCGCTGTAGACGTCCCTGGTGCGTTGCTGTGTGCTGCGGTTGAAACAGCTGATCTCTCCCCCTCTGAGCTGACGCGAAGCACGGGTGCAGAATGTTCAACATTAGTTGTCGTTTTAGGTTTCTTGGCAAACCCAAATTGTGCGAGGCTTGGTTGATTTCGTTTAGACATTTTCGCCAATCGCCCAGGATGCCATCACGGTTTGTTTTTATTTTTTAAAGTTTCAAATACAGCCGGCAAGTAAAGACAAGTCAAACGTGCAAACTAGGTGAGGGATTTGACTGCAGCGCCGCCACGCATGGATGTGTGAACGTTAATAAGCGATTCAGAGCAAAATAAAGACACAACTTTGACGTATTTGTAGTATTATTTATTTCAGTACAGAAAATCGAACTCTATAACCTGTCTGAAAAAGAAACAGCCAATATTTTAGAGCTCCCCCTACATTTCACAAAGCAGTCTTTCAGGGGAGCCAATGTCCTTCTTAGGGGAGCTCAGCTCCCCTTAGCTCCCCCCCAATTCGAACACTGCGCATAGGCCTATCTTTACATTTAAACGTTTACATAGCAAAAATAAAAAATAGAAATAGAAGTAGGCTATGTCAGTGTTTTCCCCTGAATAGCTGAGAAAGTGGACACTGTCAATAGTTCGCACTGTGAAGCTGATACAATTCAGGTGGCGGTAATGCAACATTTAAGGATGCCAACCGCCATAAAACACAGAAGAAGAAGCTGAGAAAGTGCTGTGGGGTTGCAGCTGGTGAAAACCGTCTATAGGAGTTTCAGGCCCAGCTGGTTTACAGAGTTCAACCATTGAGATATAATATGAATGGAGAGAGCGTTCCTATCTCTTCCCTGTATGTTTTATTGAAGCCAAAATCCGGCCAGATCACTGAACCAGAGTCTGCGCATAGCGCCTTTTGGCTCAATCCCACCACACTTAACAGCCCTGCACAGCTCGTCCCCACTCGGCTCCACTCGTCTCTACTCGATGGATGTTTTGCTTCGACCGGCGCTCGATCGGCCCCCACCCACCCCCGCCCACAGCTGGTCGTCTAAAAATAGCGACCGCATATCTGTCCTTCGGCTATAACATAACGTTACAATTAAATCCATCCACAGAACTTTTAAACTGTTTATGAAATACTGGTGCCTCTAAATGACCTACAGTGTACATGGGCAAATGTGACAATCGGCCAAGAGAATGATATCACAGGCATGTTGCGCTGTGCGGGGACGGGAGAGGCGCAACAGAGTGAAGCCTCTACCCCGCAGCCTCTCACCAGGCAAGACCGGGGCTTCCAAACACCCGCTGCGGCCTAGCGGAGCGCTGCAGCCTCCACTCAGCTACAGAGCTCCCTGAGCGAGCAGCGGACTTTTTTCTCAGACAATTGAACACCCGCCACGATTTTATTTCACCGGAGGTGAAGGCAGCGACACAAAATACTGATGGAAATATACATAACAGAAGATAAGGTAAGACCACTAAACTGGTATGCAGCCGCCAGCATTGCATTGACAGTCAGTAGACAGAGTAAACACGATTCTCTCTGACCAATCAGTAGCCATCAGAGTTTTACGTCACCATTTGGGACCTACTCGCCAGCCCGAAGTACCCCGACGAGGCAGGGACCAAAAGTAGCACGACTCGGCCACAAAACAAACCGAGCTGGGCCGGTTTTTGATGGTGGGATGAGACCAAAAGTCGAGTCGAGCGGAGCGGGACCGCGCTACTAGCTGCTGTGGAATTGGGCCATTTGATTGAGAACCTGTGAGAGCTCCACGCCCCTCTGAACTTTCTTATGTAGAGCTGCTGTTTCTAGAATGCGCACAGTGCGTTGTGTATTTATACACAGTCTAGCTCTGTAAATATAACACTTTAAGTTGTAATATTTTTTGTCTCGCCAAAAGTAACCAGGAAGAGTGAGATCAGTTTATCAAAATGACGCCTGTACGAAAATCTGATTTTGGTTGTCGGAGATTTCAGACCTCCGGGCTGCTGCTGACTGCTCAGTGCTCTCAGCCCGGGCCACTGGGGAGATTGCTGTGTTGACTAAGCTAAGAGGAGCCAGAGCTGCTTATTGCCCAGCCTCTCACTGGGGGAAATTATCGGATGAACAGCTCTGTGTTGATTAGCCTAATGTTTCCGTGGCATTTTGATTAACTTTATGATTACATTTCTTTCGGCGCAAATGTTGGTTTAACAAATTTAACCGTGAGGCTACGTTGTTGTACCCCCCCGGTAGTGTGGGCAGCCCAACCTAACGTTAGCCCAGTGAGTGCGTGAGACAGGCTGCCTGGTCTATTGCCTGGTATATCGTTACTAAGAGAGGAGCTTGTGAAGAATGAACATCCCCACAGTCAAAGCATTTCCCCCAGATATGCATATAAAAAAGTTTGTTGCTTTAATAGCCTACAAAAAATAAAACGTCTGTTTGTATGTCATGCTAACCCGTTAGCGATGAGCTAATGGTGCTTGTGTACTACTAGGCCTCATCTCATCTTATACCCGGGACGGGAGTTAACGTTATAAAACACATTTCCTGTCAGTTGGACAACCTGGTCAGTTCTGAAAACGTGTCTATTATTGTGTTATTCCAGCTATCGTTATCGGTTGTTAAGTTATAGTAATATGAAAAATAGCCGACTAGCGCAAGCAGCTAACACTGCATGTTAAAACCATTGTGTAGCCTACCTATAACGTAGCTGGAGTAACTCATAAAACACATATTTTCTGAACTTACTTCAGTCCCCAACCAACGTTAATTCCTCGCGCACAAAACATTTGTTTTCATTCCTCAAAACAATGTTCTTTTTATTGGGGTCCATTGATGTCTGGTAGCCAGCACAGCCAACCATGAGCCACCCGACTTCCAGGGAGCGTTAGATAACATGATGCCGTGTGTGTTGTCTATGACGATAGATCTATAATGTGCAGAGCCTGTCCAGCCAATGACGGCTTGAGACTGGCTGCCACAGCTGTCAATAATCCATTTTTATCCCTTTTTATATGTCAAATAACTAATTAAAAACAAACTGATCAGAAAAATGACCACTTGCACAGGCATTAGCATTATAATGACTATCTAAAATGATACAAACCACCTTTGGAAAAAAATTATCTGACGTATACTGTGATTATTTCGCTTGTGATTTTCCCATCCACTAACATGGGGAGGCGGGCCTTGTGACCTATTACTGGATTCAGCCGTCAGGGCGACGATCTAACATGCAGTGGCTTCACTAAACGGGAGCTGAAATGGCGTCCATCTTTATATAGGTCGATGAGTTCAACCTGTGTTCAGCCCAGTGTTGCCGCCCTGTGGTGGATTCACGCATGCACAGGAGTAAATAGGCTATTTTGCACAGTTGATGGCATTTGTTTATTTGGTGAATTTGATGCAGCTGTGTAAATGCATTTTCCACAGTAGTTTGTTTATTGTTATTTTGTGACTTTTGTACATTTTCTGAGAGTTTATTTACCACATTTATGCACATCTTATGTACCAGTAACAGTGGGGAAAAATAGGAATTATGTCTCTGATAAATACAAGCTGTAACTTGAACATGATACTGCTATTGCAACTAATTTGTTGAATGTATATTTGTGAAATGTGTATAATATTTATGATGTTTGATTCAGTAAAACGCTGTCACAGAGGAAACACACTCTCATCACTCACGTTTCAGTTTAAGTTCAGTTTATTTAAAAAAAGGACAGTACACATTAATCAACATTACTGTAAATGCGCCAGTTTTAGCCAACTGGCTAATTCGCAACTGTAGTCCTTTTGGCAAGATGTTATAAAACCATACACCTAAAACAGAAGCATTAAAAGTAAAACACAATATTTACAACACAATCCAAAATAATAGTAAAAACAATAATACAATACACAATTAACTGATTACAAGTGGTCACATGTTTGATTAGTTAATAGCCAGGTCTTGAGTTTTTTTGTAAAGGTGTGGTAGGTAGCACAGTATCTTATATCAGTTGGTATGATGTTCCAAAACTGAGTGGCTCTGACTGAAAAACAGGATTTATGTTTAAAAACGTGATTATTCTCCCCTTTACAGGGGTACAACACGCCCACTTCACTATCAGACATTCTATTTGCGAGGGGTATTTTACAGACCCCATCGCTGTATGTGGGTTTCTCTTATGGTTTACTTTTACATTTCATTTCATTTTATTTTGTCCAATATTCAGATATTCCAGAATTGCATGTTGTGTTAAAATACATATTATTATTTCTATCTAACACTTTTTAGCCTGATTTAATTGTAAAACCGAGTGTAAAAAGTTATGCAAAGCCTTCTGGGAAATTTAACCTGTGGAAGAGGAAAGTGGACGGAGTTCCCAGCATGCCCTGGGGAACTGTGTTTTTGTGTCAATTGTTTGTTTGTCAATGTGTTTTGGAGGTTAAAATGATTTCTTGTTCTATATGCATGATGTTAGTTATCTGATAAGTTATGTGTCGACTAATAGTGCTGTTCTGCATGCTAATACAAAGTTGAAATATTGGCACCATGGGTGATTCTGCTGTGCAGTTAAGTGACCTGTCTGATGGGACACAGGATCTGCTATTAAAACGGAGATCTTTTCTCTCTATACTTATCTTGCTAGTACGCAAGTAATGAGTTTGATTAGTAACTGTAATGTGATTACTGAACTTAGCTACAGTAGTGCCTTATACTACTCGTTACCGACAAAAGTAATGTGATTACAGTAACCCCAACACTGCTGTTAATGCTGTTATGTTAAGCAGCTGGTTTGTGTTGTTTTGACATAGTTAATGTTGTAACCTTTATAAATGATGTTTACTGGTAATATTGACATAGCTAATGTTGTAACCTTTATACATGTTGTTTACTGTTAATACTGTTATGTTAAGCAGCTGGTTTGTACTGGTTAATACTGTTGTGTTAACTCATTGAGTGCCAGCCACTTTTGGAAAACGAATGCTCCCAGTGCCAGAGTTTCAGAGCGTTTTCAGTGATTTCTCGAGACCCATAATATTGTGATATTACTATGTAAACACCGAACACGCCCAAAGAACCATGAGAATCTATTGTATCATCAGCAAAAAAAAGTTTATTGATATCATTTTCCGTTCTTTAGTTATCAGCCGGAGAAGATAGGTGGATTTCAGCAAAAACACATGTTTCAATTTAGAAGCTGAGATAATGAGCCTTACGTGAAATGAAGCATTTCAAGCACATCACTGACTCTGAAGCTAATATTTTCTGATGTAATGACACCTCAAAAATAATTTCCTTCAATAAAACAGTGAAAACAAAGGAATTTTGTTTGGCCAAATAATATTTTTTAGCTGCAACCAGCAGCGCTGGCCCCTGCGTGCGCAGACCCTACACCTTCTTGCTGGTCTTGATTTACTGCTGGTGGGCATCAGATATTCTAGCTTGTTTGCCTGTCTCTGTCCATCGAGCCTGCTGTCTGGGTCTGTGTTTACTGTCAATGGTTGTATGCTGCCCTGCGTGCCCCCCCCCCCCCCCCCCCCCCTCCTCCGTGGGAGTGTCTCTGGTGACTCTGCTGCGTTTGCTCTGCACTGAAAAGTGCGCTGCACCCCGCTTTTTCACAGCGTGTCGCCGGCTCCCAGCTGAGAATAATGTAACTTTTCAGAAAGACGCTGGTGTCGGCAACTAAATCATATGGATGGGCTATCGCAGCGGACACGGAGGGGCTCAATTTTGGCAGCAGATTGGCTGCTGCAGGCACAGCTAACGTTATGCTTCATGCATATCGATGCATACGGATGCGATTTCCGTTTCCCCATGACTACTTCTCTGTTTTTTCCTCGCCTTTCTGTAATCTGGAGAGCACTGTCGCCACCTAATGGGTCTGTAAAATAGCTTTTACACATTCAACATCCACCATACTTTCACAGGAGATGGATCAGGCTTTAATCCACGTCCCACCGTCAAAAAAACGCAATTGACGACTTTAGTCGTCATTGGCACTGAACGTTACTATTTGAATTGACGACTATAGTCGTCATTGTCACTCAATGAGTTAAGCAGCTGGTTTGTGTTGATGTTGACATTGTCATCTTCTACGCATCACTTTCTAACGTTACGCACTATTACTCAGCAAACATTTCCTCGATCTGTGTCGCTGTTATCGTATCCAATCGACGTCGGTTCAAGGCGTGACTTTAATATTATCATTTGCTGGGATGAAAACATCTTAATGAGATGGTGATTTCTAGCAAATCATATTTTAGACTGTGTATCTGAATAAAAACTCACAGGAAGCATTTCTGCCTTTATTTTGACCATTTGCCGACATGAAAATATAAATCTTTGGGGAAAATATTGATACTTTGTTAGCTTGAAAGGGAGGTGATATTGATGTGAAGGCATTTCTGCATCTCTTTACAGAACAGGAGGCACAGTGGCACTCTGGTATGACAATTTGAGATGTCCCTCCTGGCAACACTGATTCTAGACTGACCGGGATGCAGAACTGAGTCTGAAGCAACAGCATCGTGACAAACTGCAGGTGCCAGGTGATCTAAACCATGCTATGTTATTGTAACAGACTGCATACCAGAGACCATTATGTCATTGTAACAGGCTGTATACCAGATACCATTATGTTATTGTAACATACTGTATACCAGAGACCATTATGTTATTGTAACAGACTGTATACCAGAGACCATTATGTTATTGTAACATACTGTATACCAGAGACCATTATGTTATTGTAACAGACTGTATACCAGAGACCATTATGTTATTGTAACAGACTGTATACCAGAGACCATTATGTTATTGTAACAGACTGTATACCAGAGACCATTATGTTATTGTAACATACTGTATACCAGAGACCATTATGTTATTGTAACAGACTGTATACCAGAGACCATTATGTTATTGTAACAGACTGTATACCAGAGACCATTATGTTATTGTAACAGACTGTATACCAGAGACCATTATGTTATTGTAACAGACTGTATACCAGAGACCATTATGTTATTGTAACATACTGTATACCAGAGACCATTATGTTATTGTAACAGACTGTATACCAGAGACCATTATGTTATTGTAACAGACTGTATACCAGAGACCATTATGTTATTGTAACAGACTGTATACCAGAGACCATTATGTTATTGTAACAGACTGTATACCAGAGACCATTATGTTATTGTAACAGACTGTATACCAGAGACCATTATGTTATTGTAACAGACTGTATACCAGAGACCATTATGTTATTGTAACATACTGTATACCAGAGACCATTATGTTATTGTAACAGGCTGTATACCAGAGACCATTATGTTATTGTAACATACTGTATACCAGAGACCATTATGTTATTGTAACAGGCTGTATACCAGAGACCATTATGTTATTGTAACAGACTGTATACCAGAGACCATTATGTTATTGTAACAGACTGTATACCAGAGACCATTATGTTATTGTAACATACTGTATACCAGAGACCATTATGTTATTGTAACAGGCTGTATACCAGAGACCATTATGTTATTGTAACATACTGTATACCAGAGACCATTATGTTATGGTAACAGACTGTATACCAGAGACCATTATGTTATTGTAACAGACTGTATACCAGAGACCATTATGTTATTGTAACAGACTGTATACCAGAGACCATTATGTTATTGTAACAGACTGTATACCAGAGACCATTATGTTATTGTAACAGACTGTATACCAGAGACCATTATGTTATTGTAACAGACTGTATACCAGAGACCATTATGTTATTGTAACAGATTGTATACCAGAGACCATTATGTTGTTGTAACAGACTGTATACCAGAGACCATTATGTTATTGTAACAGACTGTAAGCGTTCCAGCTGCACAACGCTGTAATGTAGGCTATTGGGTGACGTCAGACAACTGATTCTCCGTGAAGTCAGGGTAGATTTCTTCCCCCGAATTTACACGTCGGGAGGACTTTGAGTGGTGTTCCAGTGTACTTTCTCTAGTAGGAGAACAGAAAATCCCAGCGTCCGAGTTGTCTGGAATGCAGCATTAGTCCTGTCTGTGTGTCTTTGTCTTTCATACTGAACAGTTCAGATGCAGCCAGGGATGCTCTGTATATGTTAGGCAGGCATAAACTTTATTTAGGCAGACAGAACGTCCGTTACATAATGTCACTATATACTGCAAAGGCTTGAATCAATGGACCATAGCCTCAATCAACATTGTGACAACATTATTTTTATTTTGATGAATTTGAATGTTGCGGGTCCCTAGATTTTTGCGATGTCAAAATAGGGTCACAAGCCAAAAAAGGTTGGGAACCCCTGCGCTATATAAATCCAATCAATTAAATCACTGGTCCACATTACTGGTTTATTGTGTATCAATTCCTCAGCGATTTTAATACTGGTGTATGGGTTTTATCTAGGGCTGTCAATCGATTAAAATATTTAATCGCGATTAATCGCATGATTGTCCATAGTTAATCGCGATTAATCGCAAATTAATCACCAAATTTTTTATCTGTTCTAAATCTACCTTACATGGGAGCTTTGTGCAAAGATGCACTGTTGTATAAATATGGGTAGTAGCTATTATCATTAGTATGGGTAAGTATTTGGCCATTGGTATATTGTTATTATTGCTACTAGTTACTGGGAATACACATTTCTCAGGCTGCTGTGTAAGTTAACCGTGCTATCCAGGAGCAGCTGCGTGCCAGCTCTCTCTCCCCCTCTCGCTTTCTCTCTCGGTCTCTCTCTCCCGCTCTCCGTTGGTCTCTCTCTGACTCTGGTCTGATCGCCCTCCCGTCTTTCTCACTGTCTGTTTGTCTCGCTCGCTTTCTCTGCCTCTCTCCCCCCCTCCCCGCTCTGTGTGTGTGTGTGTGTGTGTGTGTGTGTGTGTGTGTGCGCTGAGGCGCTCTGTCTTTCTCTCCCTCACCCAAAATAAGGTAAAGTGATTGTCAAACACCTGAGTGTGCGAAATTTGTTCTCCGCATTTGACCTATATCCCCTGGGGGAGCGGTGAGCAGCGGCGTGCGCCGCGCTCGGGAATCATTTGGTGATCTAACCCCCCAATTCCAACCCTTTGATGCTGAGTGCCAAGCAGGGAGGCAAATGGGTCCCATATCTATAGTCTTCTGTATAACTCGGCCGGGGATCGAACTCACAACCTCCCAGTCTCAGGGCGGATACTCAAACCACAAGGCCACTGAGCTGGTGACAAAATACAGAACACTTTCTAAATTTTAAGCTGAACTTGCCATTATACCCATTTTCTTCCTCCTTTTCTGCTCACGGAGATTTCTTTCTGCTTGCTATCAACGTTACTGCTTCCTGATTTCCCAAAGTACGGGTCGGACCAAGGCTCAAACATCACAGAAAGTGCATGCTTTAATCGCGCGTTTAAAAAAAATAGTGGTGTTAAACGGAATTTGCGTTAACGCGTTATTATCGCGTTAACTTTGACAGCCCTAGTTTGATCTATTCATTGTGTATTTTTTAACATCTGTCACAAATAAATAAATTCAATAATAAATGCCATAACATGCTGTGCCCATGGCGCATCGTCTCCAGAGTCTCCACCCTAGAAACTGAGTGTTCGAGTTTGCTGATTTTAAGAAAGTGAATTATATGAGATGTCTGTTGGACAGCAGCACTTTTAGTGTATTTCAAATCACATGAATGAAATGAATAATATTTCTTCAGTAGGTTTTAGTCTTCAGAGAACTATTTGGATCCTACAATCACTGCTTCAGCTACATTATTCTTATTAGTATGATTGTTTTTGTGGGTGTTCCCCGTCTTACCTTCTGTCTCTGTTTGATGATGTCAGAGCTGATTGGCAGAGAAGAAGAGACATCTGGCAGAGGAGGAGAGGAACGCTGTCAAGATGAATTCTTCAGAAGAGGTGAGACAAAAATATCACTGTTGTATCACTGATGTTGCAGCGCACACACTCACTCTCACACACACACACACGCACACACACACACACACACACACACACACACACACACACACACACACACACACACACACACACACACACACCCTGCTGAAAAAACCAGCATAGACTAGCATGAATTTCTTGCTGGTCTATGCTGTTTTATGCTGGTTAGTGCTGGTCTGATGCTGGTCTATGCTGGTTAGTGCTGGTCTGATGCTGGTGGACCAGCATTACCTTGCTGGTCCACCAGCTAACGCTTGCTGGTGAAGCTGGTAAACTACCATGGCCTTGCTGGTAAAGTTGCTGGACCAGCATGGTGAAGCTGGTGGACCAGCATGGTGAAGCTGGTGGACCAGGATGGTGAAGCTGGTGAAGCTGGTGGACCAGCATGGTGAAGCGGGTGAAGCTGGTGGACCAGCATGGTGAAGCGGGTGAAGCTGGTGGACCTGCATGGTGAAGCTGGTGGACCAGCATGGTCATGCTGATGAAGCTGGTGGACCAGCATGGTGAAGCGGGTGGACCAGCATGGTGAAGCTGGTGGACCAGCATGGTCATGCTGATGAAGCTGGTGGACCAGCATGGTCATGCTGATGAAGCTGGTGGACCAGCATGGTGAAGCTGGTGAAGTTGCTGGACCAGCATGTTGAAGCTGGTGGACCAACATGGTTGTGCTGGGGATTGCTTGAGGAGATTGTGAAGTGCTCCACAATGGAAATGACCTCCTCTGTACCCTGCTGGTCCATGGCATGGATTTAATTTTAACTTTCGTGTCCAGGCCAAGCCCAGGTCCCTTTTTGGGGTGTTTTACAAAAGTGAATTGTGTTAGTGTGTGTTAGAGAAGCAAATGAAAATGTAATTAATGTAATGAGAATATAATTAGGCCTATCAAAATCTTGGAGACAATTTTTGCCCCTTGATCATGTTTTTTTGGTGCATTCTGAGATTTATTAGAGCATATTTGGCCTTGCCCCTGGCTAATTTCCTACCCTGGATCATACCATGAAAACATACAGTAAGGGGTAGACATCACCTTTTCTGTCATCATGTTTGGTTCAGGAGATTTGATGCAAAAATAATTCGGTTATAGTGGAAAGTAAAATGGTCGCCATGGCAACCATGAGGAAAACATCTAAAAGCAAAAGTTTTATTGGATGGGGGACCCTGGCACAAAATTGGGGATCTGTCTAGTTTAGGGGACCTTGATGTGAAAAAGTTTGGGAAAACAATCTGGCCCATCACCCATCCCCTATGGGTTATAGGGTGGGTTATATTAGCCTGGGTAAACCCAGCCTCCACGTGACCTGCTCTCAGACCTGCTCTCAGTCACTACGAGAGCAGAGCAGGTCTGAGAGCAGGTCACGTGGAGGCTGGGTTTACCCAGGCTAGGGTTATATGCCTTCTTTTTTATATTTTGTATCGTCTTCTGGCCTCCATTGACAGCTTGCCAGATAAAATAAATGGTACAGGGCGAAGTTATAACATAAGCAACAAATAACGCAACACACAAGAAAATAGTTTTAACCATGGCCAACAAAACACCTTACAGGGTAACAGGCTAATATAACACAATACAAGAGGCTAATGCAATTCTATCTCAAGCATAGCTAGTCCTTTAAAATAACATTACACATGAATGTATTATTATTATTATTGTTATTATTGTTATCATTATTGTTGTTGTTGTTGTTGTTGTTGTTGTTGTTGTCATTATTATTATTATTATCATTATTATTATTATTACTTTCAAGCTATGTTATGTTTTCTACTGTAAAGAGGCTTTAATTAAACTCTAGGTGGCCGTGGGTCAGACTCATTTCTGAGGCTAGTTTTCCCATATAGAGGGTATGCACCTGATGTCACAGGCAGAAGTCACTGCATGGTCACGCCCACTGAGTGACAGCAAGACTGATTTAGAATGCAGTAATCAGCCTAGATGAATGACACCTGCTGCTGCTCCAAACAACAGAGAACCTGCTGAATGTTTTGCCCATAGGTTTTAGGTTTTGCCAGTCGATTGAGGGGGTGTGTTCCAGTGGGAAAGTGACGTCCGTGCTGCATACCCTCCATTCAATTGGAACTATTTTATGGAACTAGTATCACTACGCCTCTGATATGCTGCGCGAGACCATCTCCAAACTTTCGCGCGGCTGGACCTGTCTGCACCACTCAGCACTCACTGCTCTCAAATAAAACTCCAGAAACAACGAACCGGCGGCTTGAAGCAGATTATTTGTGGAGGTGAGTGAAGTAGGCTTAACTTGTGTGTTATTTACTATGACAGAAAGAGGTTATTCACGTCAATTACTTGTAAGAAGGAGAGGGGCCACTGAGGGGGGAACACTTTTTTTTACCGTGATAGAGCGCTGCTCTCACCTTCAGCTGTGTGTGTGTGTGTGTGTGTGTGTGTGTGTGTGTGTGTGTGTGTGTGTGTGTGTGTGTGTGTGTGTGTGTGTGTGTGTGTGTGTGTGTGTGTGTGTGTGTGTGTGTGTGCGCGTGCCTGTGGTGGCGTTATGGCTGGGTGATAATTCTATATTGTAACAGGCTAGTATTTTGGTTTGTGGGCGTTCTGGGCTGGCATGCTGATGTGTTTAGGTGCCGAGAAGAGCCTGGTGACGCGAGGTTTAGTGTTTAGGAAGCGCTGGAGTCAGTAACTTAACGAGTCATAAGTTGGCCAGCTAGCCTGTCAGTCAAGCAAGATCCAATGGGGGAACAGATCTTGAATAGCTCAACCGGGGGATTGGCTGAGACCGGGCGAGTGGGAGGGAAAAAGCGGGAACTTAAGGGGGCTTTGAGGAAGCTGGGGAGAGGAAGGAAAGACTGTTAATAGACCCTTCTCACGGGGGCCATTTTGGGTCGAAAAGGCAGGGCACTAATGAGGCTTTCCAAATTCCAATCATGGAAGTTGGAAACCCTCATTAGTGTTTTGCTTGCACCTCTGCCTTTTCGACCCAAAATGGCCCCCGTGAGAAGGGTCTATTGTGAAGGAGAAGGGTTTTGTCTCGGGGATAATTTAGCGTAGAGTGTGGCTGACAGCAATCTCTGTAAATGTTCGGTGCTATATCATTAAAGAACTTAATGAAGAGAAGTGCCTGAGTGTAATCCTGACACGTTACAATATTATTGTTTTTCAGTGGAATCATATCGTGATGATATGAAGATATACTGTGGGCCACAGTATATCTTCAATGTGCTACAGTCTGTGGCACATTTCTGCTAATTGATGCCAAGCTAATTTTACTTTAAAACTGATAAAATGTCAAATGAGGTATGGTAGGAATGTTTATTATCATTCAGTTCAATCAGATGAACATTAATGTGATTATTTAACATGATTTTGCATGTATGGACCATATCTATTGATATTGAGAAAAATCCTTGATTATCTTTATGATATTGATTTAAAACATATAGCCCTAGTTAAAGTCGAGCTGAACCCAAGAATGACTTTTCTTTTCTTAGTTCAAATACCTGGGTATGCAGTGCACCTATTTAATAATGTATGCAAAACAAATCACAACAATCTAATTTCTTTAGTTTTAAAGAAATTGAAACTTTTTCACATCAAAAGTTCGTTTTTCAAGATTTCATTGATAACAGTAATTTACAGTTTGCTGACGTCACCTAGTAGCTACTATCAAATTTCTACCCCATTTCAACCAATCATTTCACGACATCCAGCTGTCAATCAAATCTTCATTACAGGATCATTTTCTCTTCCAAATGAAGGGGAAAATGGCACCTAGTGCCTGTCATCTGGCAGAGTTTCTAGCCCATAAACTAACTACTAACTTGAGCAATTATGCAAACTAAATCAAACGGTACTGTCTAAGAATGCAAAGAAATGTAACTGGCTCGTTAAAACACGCATTCCAGGAATATTATTTACATTTATAACGATAATGGCGCGCGCCTCCGAGCCTGACTGTCAGGGGTCGTCTCTCGGAGATTCCAGGCGGGCGGGCAGCACCTATGGATCGGATTGTCCGCTCGCTCCGCACGAAGCAGCTGGCTCCCTGGTACTCTGCGGATCCCACTCGTGTAGCATGACAACAGGCTGAATCCCACTCGATTTGGGGGTGGAACACGGCAGGATTGGCCAATGCCAAAGCCAGTCCTCAGAATTGTCAAATCAAATCATCGACACGTATATGGTCCGCCTCTCAATTCGTTTTCAGTGTCTGACGCTCACGCTGGTGCATTCCGTTCCGGTTCACTTCGACTTTAATGGTGGAGCTGATTTAATTACTGTATAAATATGAAAACAGGGGGAAAGCTGGTACCTGGTATTTGTGATGTATAAAGTAAAGCTAGAGAAACTGACTCCAGACCTTTTTCGTTGGTTTTCACTTTTCAATTGTGCAAATATTACACTCACTAAACTGTTTCCCTGTAATGCTCTGTAGATCTTGGATGTGCATGAGAAGCCTGGTGATGCCTCCTAAAGCAGACTGGACAGAGTGCTACAACATCAACTTCTCTATACAGAACCAGCTGCAGCTGATTGTGGCCTCACCCACTGCCGCATGTCTGTATGTTAACTACAAGACTTTATCCACTATCTTTCTCCTACTAATACTGTCTCCTACCACTACACCATTCCACTCCCCTCTCTATCCCTCCATTTTTCTCTCTCATTGTTCTCTCTCCCATTGTAGATGATAACGGAACGCTGAACTGCCAGCATTACTATGGCATTGGCCAGGAGGCCATGCTGGACAAGAAGGTGGGTGCTGTCATCCACGCCGTCAACCTCAGGAAGCTCCTGGGAGCCGAGTGCAGGACGATACGGGAGGAGATGAGAACGAGGAGGTCAGTGGCACCAATCGGGCTGTGAGCCAGAAAGGTCTTTGTACAGCTAGACCCTGGGTAGACAGTACAGTGAAATTATTTTTAAAGTAGCTCATGCGTCATGCGTCACTTTTGTGTAGCACTTTTTCAAATGGCAGTTGAAATATTGACCAAAGAACAGTGTTACTCTGCCACTAATTTATCTCTGTTTGCTTTTCAGTTTGATACAAAGAGTGGCTCCAGAACCAAAACCTGGGTGAAGCAGATGTGGAAGCTCGAGTGGGGAAGCCTGGATGCAACATCACAGAGAAAATAATGGACATAAACAAACAAGCAAAGAATAGCACTTGAAGGGACACTCCACCGAAAAACAATGCTGATTTATTTTGCACATAATCTCACACATATCCAAAAACTGTAAACCGTTTTGCAGGCATTCATTTAGTTTGACAGTTATTGAGAGTTGATTTAAGTTGTTATTTGTGAATGACATCACTGGTCCACGACTGAACTCAAATCAACTCTCAATAACTGAAATTAATTAATTACGGTAAATGAATGCCTGCAAAACATTTTGTTTTTTTCCAGAAAGTTTTTAGGATTGTGAGATTTTGTGCAAAATAAATCTGCATTGTTTTTCAGTGGAATTCTCTACTTCTGATTTGACTTAAGGCCTTTGCTCCTCAAGCGAGCATAGGCCATTGACAAAATGTCGGTGGTTGGCGGTTCTTCCCTGATCTCCCCAGTTGAGCCTGCTCCCAGACATTTCTGCCTGCACACCTCTTTTCCAGCTGTTCCTGGGGTGACCTCTTTTCTTGTCGGGTGATGTTGCCTGTTTGTTGTGTTATTGTTAATTAGTCAGTAGTTTTATTATTTAATTGAGTTTAATTGTAATGAGTCTTTAATTGCCTTCAGCACGTTAATTGAGTTGAGTCACACTTTTACTTTTAATACTTTTTTTTTTTTTTTTTTTATACAAAAAACACAACTTTTATTAAAACAAGTTAAAACAAACTTAAAAGTACTGCAGTCGTCACTGCCTGGTTGGGGTGGGATGGTCTCCAGGCCTCAGGCGGTTTGTCCAGACCGTGGCTGCAGCTTCTCGTCCCCCTGCAGCACCATGTGCCGGGAGGGCCTCTGCTGTGGGGCTGGGGGGCAGCCGACGGGCGACCACTGCCAGAAGGGCCTCTGCTGTGGGGCTGGGGGCAGGCTGACGGGCCACCAGTGCAAGGGCCTCAGCTGTGGGGCTGGGGACCAGCTGACGGGCGACCAGTCTGGCGTTCCGCACCTCCTCAAGTGGGAGTGCCAGAGGCGGTCTCGGGCTCCGTGGTCGCCGGTCTGGGCTCTGTGGTGTCTGAGCTGGTGCTGCGGGGCCTTGCTGCGCTGGAGGAGCAACACGACCTGCCAGGGCCATGTTGCCACGTCTCCTAACGACCTCTGCCATTTGGCTTCCCACAAGACCCAGCTGAAAAGCATATCTGTCTTCTGTCGGGATTAGGAATTCCGACATCAGAACCCAGCAGATGTGCTTGCACAGCTCAAGCTCCCGGCGGAACACAGGACAGGTACAGGTGTGCCGGTCGCCCAGAGACACCCTGAAGGTCCTGTCCTGTCCCTGGTCTTGGAGGAGGAAGGCTGTGGGGCCATAGCGTCTGATGATGGCGGCAGTCAAGACGTGGGCTTCGTCTTGACGCCTTCTCAGGGCCTCGCTGGCAGTGTTCCTCCAAATGGGCCTCATCATTGGCTTCTTCTCCAGCAGAGGGTTATCCTTACGTCTCACAAAGACAGGAGCGCCTCTGCCTCTGTGAGCAAATATAAAGCAGAACTACTGAAATGACTTTGTTCTGTGTAGAACGCACACTCTGTTTGAGTGGTTGAGTGTAAGAGAGGACTTTTAATACTTTTGACATAAAGACAGGTACAGGCTGACTGTTCAGGTGCACTGCTGTATGTGCGGTTCTCTCTCCCACTCCCTCTCTGTGTTGCTTTTATTTAATAAATAATTATATTGTTATGTAAACCTGAAATAGTCTTCATTTAACTAGTTCAAGAAAGATTACTTTTGTGATGTTTATCAGGTCTGACTACTCTCAGCATGGGGTGCTGGTTAACAAGCATTCAACCATAGACCAGCATGTTGTTTTGACACCAGCAAGACCAGCATAGCTGGTGTATGCTGGTCACACCAGCATCTACACCAGCATAGGTGTACTGGTGTATGCTTCCCATGCTGGTCACCAGCATAACTTGTTGTGTTTTCAAAACACAACAAATGTACCAGCATCCCAGCATGCGATGCTGGGATGCTGGTACACCAGCATAAAAAGCTATGCTGGTGCATGCTGGTTTTTTCAGCAGGGAAAGTAGCTCTGCAGGTATATTTGTAGTTCATTCATGCAGGTGGTTTATCCAAATTCACGTTAGTGCCTTTACATGCCTTGTAGTCTACCTACATGTCGTATTGTGTGTGAAGTTAGGTCATATCTTAGTTATAGTCCATGTCTACAATCGACCCATTTTATCAGGTGGGGCAAGTTCATTAGCTAACATTGCTACAGCATGCTAACTTGCTAATTAACTCATTGAGTGCCAGCCACTTTTGGAGAACGGATGCTCCCAGTGCCAGAGTTTTCAGAGCGTTTTCAGTGATTTCTCGAGGCCCACAGAATATTGTGTGATATTACTATGTAAACACCGAACACGCACAAGAACGAGCTGGCTCTATTGTATCATCAGCAAAAAAAAGTTTATTGATACCATTTTCCGTTCTTTAGTTATGAGCCGGAGAAGATAGGTTGTTTTCAGCGTTTTCAGGCTTTTCAAATTATTAGCTGAGATAATCCGCCTTTTGTGAAATGCAGCATTTCAAGCACATTCACTGAGTCTGAAGATAATATTTTCTGATGTAGTGACGTAGTTGTTGTGTGATGCCCTGCGTGCACCACCCCCCTCCCCCCCTCCCCCCGTAAACTCCTCCCCACACTGCACACAGCCTCACGCAACCATTATATTTTCGGAGTGCTGCGTTTGTGTGCTGCTGTCGGCTCTCAGCGCCACAGCAGGGAAGAGCCAACCCGGATTGCTGAATGGTTTGGCGTCAGGGGCTGCTTTCCTGGCTGCTAATCGGGTGGAGAAACTATACAGACAGACAGACAGACAGACAGGGACAGAGGGGCTCAGTTGTGAGCGCGGATTGACTCCTGTTCGGAGCCAATGTCAGCTCCCGCGACAGAGCAAATGGCTCTGGGAGCATGCATCGGTTTGTCTTTGATCCACGGCTTTTAGGCTGTTTCTCGGACCTGTCTCTAATCTGGACTGCACCGAGCAAGCACTGTCGCCACCTAATGAGTCCGTAAAATAGGTTATACACCTCCAATAGCTACTATAGTTGTACAGGAGCTGCGGAAGGCTTTGATCGACGTCCCACCGTCAAAAAACGCATTGGACGTCGAAGGACGTCCGTGGCATTCTACGTCACTATTTAATTGGACGTCGAAGGACGTCCATGGCATTCAATGAGTTAAAGACCACATGAACCCCACTTTTTTTTTTTTTTTTGTCATTTACTTTTTATTGTTATTTTTCTCAATGACAAAACAAAACAATACTGTACAGACAACAGCACAAAACATAAATAAACTAAACGAACAAAAAGACAGGGGAGGATGTTTAACCATTCAATCTTGTACTCATCTACATTCACATAATTATTCATTCATTCGCACCCACATACAATTTTCAATTATAAGCATTTACGGTACCCATTTACACACACCACCTTGTTTCTTCTCAGCTATACAAAGTCAGGTCTTATATCCGATACATAGGCAAGCCACTTCGACCATTTGTTTTCAAAGGAATCAACTTGAGCTCTTAGTCTAAATGTTACTCTCTCCATTACATATATCGAGTGGATTAGATCTATCCATTCATTCACAGTTGGTACCTCTTGCTTTAGCCATTTTCTAGTCACAGCCTTTTTGCTAGCCACTAACATCACTCTCAACATATATTCATCTCGTTTCACACAATGCAACTCTTCTATATCTCCCAAGTACAGTATTTTAAAATCAAAAAGAATTTCCATCCTAAAAACCGCCTCCAGGACCTCATGTACTTTCTTCCAAAATGGAACCACAGAGGGACAACTCCAAAAGATATGGAAATGATTTGCCATTGTATTTCCACATGACCTCCAACATTCAGATTGGTGAGAGAATTTAGATTTTTGCGCTGGAGTACAGAAGTATCTAATCACATTTTTCCAACTAAATTCCCTCCAGGATGGTGAACTCGTCATTTTCCATTGCTGACCACATATTCTGGTCCAATCTTCTGGAGATATCGTGGAGTTTCCCTCTGCTTCCCATCTTTCCTTAATATTCATAGTATGGTCACCTTTTAGACTTTGAAGAGCCATATACAACCTAGATACCATCTTCCTGTAACTACCATCATCGTATGCATTCTGGAAGATACCAAGGATTTCCATTCCCATTGCTCGATCATTTTTCGGGAATGTCTTATCTATAAAGTTCCTGATTTGTATATACCTAAAGTGATCCTGATCCTGCAAATTAAATTTTACTTTGAGTTCCTGGAAGCTATACACTCTACCTTGGTTCAAGAGAGTACAATGTGCTGTAAGGCCACTAGGAGCCCAATTTCTAAACGTTGAGTCATATCTACTGGGAATAAAATTTGAATCGTATGCAAACCACTTGAATATTGTCGCCCTATCTTTCAAATGATGTTTTCTAATTATTTCCTTCCATGTTTTAAGAGAGCTAATTACCAAAGGATTATTGGGATCCGACAGGAAATCAGTCGATGAAGGGTCCCCTATCAACGTATTAACTGGAATTCTCTCACTCATTGAGCCTTCAATCTCTTTCCACCGGGAGTTATAACTTGGAGTACACCAGCCCACTAGTGGCCAGATCTGGGCCGCTCTATAATAGTCCCTCATGCATGGAAGGCCTAAACCCCCATTCTCTTTTGCTAGTTGCATTGTTTTATATCTAATCCTCGGCTTCTTCCCTACCCAAATAAATCGTGATATAATTTTGTCTAAATCAATAAAGTATTGTTCAGTTTTTTCAATGGGAATCGATTGAAAAAAATATAAGAATCTTGGGAGGATATTCATTTTAACTGAGTCAATCCTTGAGCCTATATTTAAATACGGGATTAAATTCCACCTACTTATGTCTGTCAAAATTTCCTTTCTAAGTGGGCCATAATTAATTTCTTCCAATTTGGACAAATCTGTGGGCAGGTTAATCCCCAGATATTTAATTGATGACTTATCCCAGCACATTTGGTATTTGGATCGAAGACTATGAGGAGGATTATAATTTATATTCAGGATCTGAGTTTTTCGTTCATTGACTTTATAGCCTGAGTATGACCCATATTCTTTAAGCACCGCCATCAAGGCTGGGAGAGAGTCTGTTGGGCTTGAGAGGTACACGAGAATATCGTCTGCAAATAATGCTAGCTTTTGTTCCCCGGCAGCCATTTCTATTCCCCTAATCGAGTTATTCTGTCTAATCCATTGTGCCAATGGTTCGACAAAAATTGCGAATAACAAAGGACTGACCGGACAGCCCTGTCTCGTAGACCTCTCAAGCAAAAAAGAGTCAGTTAGCTCACCATTGATCTTTAATCTGGCTGATGGCTTGTCATACAAGGCTTCTAATGTCTTAATAATGACCTGATCAAAACCGAACCTTTCCATAACTTTAAATAAGAATTTCCACCTAACCGAGTCAAAAGCTTTTTCAGCGTCTAAACTTATAAGCATAGCTTGTATTTTATTTAGATCTATATGTCTAATAACCTGCAGGGACCTCCTGATACTATCGTGAGTCTGACGTGACAGAATAAACCCAGTTTGATCTAAGTTGATTATTTCTGGTAGAATTTTTTCCAGCCTCTTGGCAATAATTGACGTAAACAGTTTATAATCAAGGTTCAGTACACTAATTGGCCTATAATTCGCACATTCCGATTTGTCTTTCCCTCCTTTAGGTATGACCGATATAATTGCCTCCTTCCATGAATCCGGAGTTTCCCCTTCTTTCAGGACCCAATTAAATGTTTTCAACAGAATAGGTGTCAGGGCCCCCTTCAGGCCCTTGTACCACTCTGTAGTGAATCCGTCAGTGCCAGGGGACTTGCCTGCCTTCAATCTAGCTATAGCTGAATATATTTCTTCTTGTGATATCTGTTGGATCAGTGACACATTTTGGGCTTCTGTAAGGGTTGGCAAATTTAGAGATTCGAGCATAGACTCCATTTTCTGATCATTATCAACCTGGGGTTGTGTATATAGCTTCTCATAATATTCTTTAAAACAGTTTTTAATTTCCCTCATCTGATAATGAAGAACATTAGTTCTTGGATCCTTTATCTTGTATATCGTGCTATCTGCCTGTTGTTTTCTAAGTTTGTAGGCCAACAGTTTTGAATATTTGCTACCACCTTCATAGTATTTCTGTTTAGTGTATAACATCTTTTTTTGAATTTCCTGTGTACATATTTCTTCAATTTTATTTTTTATCTTTTTTATCTCTATTTTAATCTTAGGGTCAATTGTTGTCTTATGCTCAAATTCCAATACTTTCAATTCCCCCTGCAGAGTGTTAAGTTTTTCGGCTCTCGCCTTCTTAATAAATGATGTTACTGCAATCACCTTTCCCCTCATTACCGCCTTACAGGCGTCCCAAAGCACTGGCGGACTCACCTCTCCATTGTCATTAAATTCTATGTAGTCTGATATCTCCTTCGTAAACCTTTCAATATTCTGTTCATTCAATATATTGGAGTTAAATCTCCAGTATGTAAACTTCCTCTCAGAAGCTGCTGTTAGGGACAAATACACTGGGCAGTGATCCGAGAGATCCATCGTTCCAATATGGCAATCTTGCACCTTACTGCTATCTGACCCAAACATTAGGAAATAATCGATTCTCGAATATGTTGAGTGAGGAGATGAAAAAAAGGTATAATCCTTAACTGATGCGTTACGTTGCCTCCAAACGTCGATCAGCCCCAGCTCAGATATTATTGAGTTTATTTTCCTTGTAGTTTTTTTGGATTGGCCTGATCTCAGTCCTGATGAATCAATATGAGGATTCAGAGTAATATTGAAGTCACCTCCACACAAAAAAGTTCCCTGTGCTTCTGCCGCAATCTTATCCAATATTTGTACATAGAAATCTGACTCTGAGCCAGGTGGAACATACACATTATAGATAGTAAACAAATGACCCTCAATTTTACCCTTTATCAATATGAATCTTCCTTCTTTGTCCTTTATAGTTGTTATGTGTTCATACATTATTCTACCCGAAATCAATATTGCTACCCCTCTTGTGTGCCTATTCCCATTTGAAGCGTGGAACACATACTTAAATCCTTGTCTTCTGAGCTTTTCATATTCTACCCCTGACATGTGTGTCTCCTGAATCAGGGCGATATCAATATTCTCTCTCTTCAGTTTTGCCAAGGTTCTTTTTTGTTTAACTGGGTTACGAAGCCCATTTACATTTAGCGAAATCACATAAACCATGTGGTGCGTACATTCATCGTTTTGGAATTGGGTGCGTTGCTATGTATGAGAATGTCCTTCCTACTTGTAGGAATCGTATATGAAAAACAAAACCAGATCTCCCCTTTGAGTAACAAAAAACAATAAGAAATAACAGAAACTTCCCTGAGCAGGGGGACTATAGTCCCTCTATAGTCCCTGTTGGTGGGTGGAGGGAAAAACCCCCCCAAATGGTGGGGGCCCCCCCTAGTGGAGGAATGCTTGTACATTCCATGACCTCTAGATAAGTCCAACATAGATGAACATGCTTGTCTGGTCAATCGGTAATCCAAAATAATAGTTTCCTAAATTATTATACTTATTTATAGTCAGTAGGTAACTAAAGCAGATCTTCCTTTAATTAAAATAAAATGTAAAATAAAATAGAATAGGAAATGTCCTCTAATTTACTTCCCTCGTTTACGTACAGTTCTTTTGTGTTCTTCCCATTCTCCTTTTACTCCTGCGACTCTGCCCTCCTGAACGGCTGTAACTTTTCCTTCACTCTCGTCTCCATTCGGCCCCCTCTGATCCTCTCTTCCCTCCGTTGCCATGGAAACGCCTTCTGTATACGATCCTCCATGGAAGAGCTCGTGTCCCCTCTCGGAGCGACCAGGTGGAATCCCCTCTCATTCATCTCACGTGTGGCATCCTGCGCGTCCTCGTAGGTCTTCGGCCCGGTGCTCCAGTGGATTCGGATCCTCGTGAACGGTGTTTGGAATCGGATCCCTCTTTCCTTGAGAGCTTTTTTGATTCCCCCGTAGGCACGGCGCTTCTCCATCACTTCGTAGGCGTAGTCGTGGTCAAAGTAAATCTGTTTATTGTTGATTTGGATTTTCTTCTTCCAAGCCAGCTTCAGGATTGATTCCTTAACTTCAAACTGCAGGAAGTTTACAACGATGGATCTAGGATTGACATCGGGTCCTGGCTTTCTCGCCAGCGCTCGGTGTGCGCGTTGGATTTGAAGAGACATACCTTCGGGTAATGTGAGCTCCGTATTCAGCAAGTTCTCCACGAAAGTAATCACCGAGTCACCCTCGGCCTCTTCCCGTATCCCGTATATCCGGATATTATTTCGTCTCGACCTACTTTCCAGGTCCGTCACCTTTTCCCGTAGCCTGCGTTGTTCTTTGAGCAGCGATAGTATAGCTTCTTTGGTTGCTGACCCGCTCTCTTCCACCACCGCAATCCGCTCCTCCGCCGCGGAAATAGCCTGGCCCTGGGTGTTGAGTATTTCCCCGACCTCCGTTAGCTTCTGATAGAGTTCGACTTTCAGCGTTGTTATCTCCTCTTTCAGGTCTTTCTTTATTTCCCCCTTAAGTTCGGAGAAGGCCGAGTACATATCTTTCTTGAATTGTCGGAGTTCTTTGGAGATAGACAGCATTTCGTTGAGCAGCTCACCTCCGGTGCTGAGAGGGCCTTCTCCCTGGTTTTCGGCTAGCACGCCCACGCCATTCTCAGAAGTGGCCATTTCGCTATTTTTTGACGTAAAAGCTTCAGTTACCTTGTTTTTGGGTTTCTTTTCTTTTCTATTCCTTCCCCTTCCACTCATTTCTTACTCGAAGTAGTTTGTTTATTGAATTTTTCAAGTTTGGGGGTGAATTTGATACCGATTGAGACAGAGCACTTAACTATGCGACCGCCTCAGGCATGGCTCCACCGGAAGATGAACCCCACTTTTGATGTGAAAAAGTGTGAAAAACTAAAGAAATTTGATTTTTGTGATTGTTTTGAAATATGTGCACAAGGCTGTTAGTTGCAGTGTAGATACGTCAGTGATGTTCTTGTGATTAAACTGGCATTAGATTTCCGAGTCATTAAGCTGCCTGTCAATGTTTATTATTGTATTTTAATTCTTATTATTTGCTCTAATGTTTGTTAATTTAATATGACAAAGGCAATGCAATATAATGTTCTATTTCTCCATACCAACCATTTGCCAATAATAAAACCCAGTAAACATCTAAAAGCTCCAAATATTCATGTTCTAACTGACATCTGAGGGGAATGCAAAGCTACCTACCGTACCTGAGTCAACCCTAGCTCAGAGTTATTCCCGTGTTACAAGTGTGTTGTTGGCCTCAAAGACTTGAAAGCCACTGCATCATTTAAAGACTAGCAACCCACCATGTGTCTCTGACTGTAGACCAGGGGCCGGTTGCACCAACTGGTCTTACACTGGTCTTAAGCTAAGTTGGTTGTAACTTTACGACCTAACAGCTACGCCGGTTGCACCAAGACGGCTTAAGCCTTCTTTTCACTAAGCCCAGGCATAAGAGTTACACCTGGTCAGGAGGAGGCGTAGCGCCTGCCTGTAACAGAGATCTCTGTGTCTTATCAGCGGAGACCGTTTTGAGTCCTTACCCTCATCGTCGTAACACAGCCAGTTCTCCATCTTTTGAAGCATGATGTTAGATTACCACGAGCTAGTTGTGTGGCTTAGCCTTCCAAAATGTTGCCGTTAATTTTTTAGAATGTAATACATAGAATTGGGAACGTTACATTCAATTTCATTCAGACTGTCTTTCTGGCTCAATCGCCGCCATTTTTCCCCCGGAGTGAGGGAGGGTGAGAGGAGGGAGGGGGTTTTACAGTAGTGGCTGAGAGAGCGTAGTGGCACAGTGCTCCAAGCAGGTCGCGAGGCACATTTTTTGCAACATCATCCAATCAGGGTGCATTCCCTGGCAATTCACATGGACGCGCATTGCTACGACCAGCATAGTTAAGACCAGACGTAAGCTGTGTTGGTGCAACAGGCGTAAGTCCATGGTCTTAACTAAGACCGACGTAGGAGTTACGACCAGGCATAGTTAAGACCAGTTGGTGCAACCGGCCCCAGGTCTGGGTGTTGGGTGATTGGCACTAGAGTGCTGTAGGATGAGTGGTGTGGAGGAGCATTTGGTGGAGACATGCTGTTTTGTGTAGCACTGTATTGAGCAGGGCTACATGGAGACATGCAAGGAGATACAATGAAACAGCATTGACTATTCACTTGCAACCATGTCATTAACATCAAAGACAAGTCTTGCAACTTTAAAGCTGTTAGATATAGATGTGATCAATAATATCCTATCCTGTACATGATGTGTTTGTTGTCAACCTTTGCAGCCTTGTACTGCCGATGTTGGGGTTGATGTGAGCTGGCAAATGGGAGATGCAGAGACCTGGAGGACCTATGTGGGATTAAAAACACAAAAAGGTGCGTTTCAAGTGTGATGTTGGCCTCAACGACGAGTAAATCAAAGCCACTACATTATTTGAAGTAGGGGTGGGTGATATGGCAAAAATATCATATCACAATTTTTTTTAGGCAGGATCACGATCCACGATCTTATCGCAATTCTTTTTCATATTGGTTTTTAAGACTATTTTGCAAGTTACTGAACAGTACAACTACAAGTGCATCCAAACTAATTTCAGGGTCCGTACGGTCATGACAAACGCAGCACGTCTCGCTCTCGTCGACTACCAAGCAGGCAGCGATAACCAATGCTGTAATGAAAAATTAAGTCTGAACTGTGGAGGCAACGCAACGTTGGCCGCTGATGGCGGTAATTATTATTATTATTTCACTCGTTTGAAGGTGCCAGCCTGTGTGTGTGTGTTCACAATCACAAGTCAAACCAACTCCCCCTCTGTGTTGTTGTCCTACATGCTGCTTGCACTTTGCCAAGTGAATAGTGAGTGACGTTCGCAAACGATCCAAATCTATTGAACGGCTCTTTGCTATGAACGAAGGGAACCGAGTCCTACTTGAGAGCCGTTCATTTTAATGTTGTGGCTAAATTTCACTGCATGCCGCTGCCCACCACACACACAGGGTAGACCTCCCTCCCTCCCTCTGCTAGCCCGCTGAGCAGGGAGGATAGGTGCACTCGTTAATTGCTACCAGTGCATGCTGTAACTGGCCTGGGTGGGCGGACTCTGCATCTGCCGACTTTCTGGGCAGTGAAGTGAACACATTTCATAGAAGAAGTAAATTCACTGACTAAGCAGATGGATATGGTGTCACCTTGTGTAATGTTTACAATGCAGATCATTGACATTAGGTCTGGAAATACTGTATGAGTAATTTAATGCTGCTGCAGTCCACAGATGCAAAATTAAATAATGGTGGGTCTAAGATAAAATCTGATCCAAATCGTACCATATCATTATCCTAGTGATTTAGCCGATAAACAGTAGTCTAGTGCCCACCCCCCTAAAAAAAACGAACGAGGAGCCGCTATTTTGAACGGCTCTCACAAAGGAACGGAGCCATAAGATCCGGCTCCCTTCAAAGAGCCGTAATTCCCATCACTAGAAAGGAGGGGGGGACTTTGGAGGTGTCTTTCAGACATAGAAATGCAACTGATAGAATGTGCACTGCATGTAGCACGATACTAACGATCTGTCTGGAAAGTCAGATTGTGGAGCCATTCTAATCGTTAACTATCTAATATTGTCATATCGCCCAGCCCTAATTTGAAGAATATAACAGCCCACCACTGTCTCCAATACATAATGAATGGGACGTGTGCAAAAACACGGACATGTAGACATGCACCTTCACACTGTCTGTCAGTCTGTCGCTGTTTGTCTGTCTGTCGCCGTGGCCCCTACATGAACAAACAGCGCTGTCCATGGTGCTGAAACAACTGCTCCTACATTATGTAAGTCAATGCAACCGTGCCTACTAACGGCGAACCTTCACTGAGCATCAATGCGGTGTTAAGTTTTTTGGACCACTGTCGATTTTTCAGAAATTCGTGTCCGACGTGTACACATCTGTTGCTGTGATTGACAGGTGGGTCAAAATTTGCATCCCAATTTTGTGCCATATATTCCCATCGCTCTTGGTGTGTAACAACCTTCACTCTGATTTGATTTGATTTTTTATTTAACCTTTATTTAACCAGGCAAGTCATTAAGAACAGATTCTTATTTACAATTGCGACCTGATAAAAACAGAATAGATCAGTTGCATCGTATCAGGGAACAGACTTAACAATCATTTAAAAAAATACACCGGTAGTACAGTAGACTAAATAGGACTAGGGCCAGTGCTCACAAACACACAGCTCAAACAAGTAATTCTCTGATTTTTATCTTGAATCAGAAGCGACCAGAGGGCCCTAGGGTCTTGTGTCTTTGCTTTCCGTCCTGTAACCCAGGATGTTGAGGGTGGGTGGCCGGATTTGATCCAAGATGATACAAAAGTTAGAGGGTCAAGATTCAAGATCATTTTAATTAGGGCTGGCACGGATCAGAAAACCCAGGGTTCGGATCGCGTGACGGATTTTGAGCCACGGATCACAGATTTTTTGGATCAGCAACAAAAAAACAAAAAAGACAATAGACAAATAGTTTATTAGTTTAGTTGTACAGGGACAATGCACATCAATCAACATTGCTGCAAATGTGCCAGTTTTAGCTGGGTAGCTAATTTTCAACGGCAGTCCCCTGTGCAAGGTGTTGGTTGCCGGATAAAAACAGTAAAAAAACAACAACAAAACAACAACCACAACAAAAGACAAGCAATTAATAATAAGCAGTACATAATAAAAGCACATCACAGCACAGCACAAGGTTAGGCTTCATGCATGCAGGCGAACAAGCAGATAAAAAAGTGGATGACAGTAAATACAGGCAGTTAATAATAAGCAGCACATAGTAAAAGCACAGGCACATTAGATTCAAGATTCAAGATTATTTTAATTTGTCCCGAGGGAAATTTGTCTTGGACATACAGGCTGCCACATAGGTACACAGTGCCATAACAAAAACAACAACAAAAAAAACAATAGTGCATAGCACACCAGTGCCGACATGTGCAATTACACAACCAAAGTGCAAACATCAATAATTTACAGTACAATCAACAATACATTACCTATGACCTGAGTTTAGGAGACTGACTGATATGGGGATGAAAGAGTATTTGTATCTGTTGAGGTGTCTTTTTTTGTTCTTGATTGGGACTCTGTAACGCCTGCCAGATGGAAGCAGTTCGTATTCTGAATACAAGACATGAGAGGGGTCAGCAATGATCTTCCTAGCTTGTCTGATTACAGTTTCCTCAAAGAGTATTTGAAGGGAGGGGTGCTCCCTCACCCCCATCACTTTCATTGCAGTATGAGCCAGTCTATTTATTTGTGATTTCAGCTTAACTGGTAAGTTGCCAAACCAAGCAGACATACCGTAACGAAAAATGCTCTCTATAACAGCATGATAAAATAATAACAAAATCCTCTGTCCGACCCCAAACACCCTGAGTCGTCGCAGGAAGTACAGTCGCTGCTGGATCCTAGAGCACACAGAATTTACATGGACATTCCAAGACAGATTACAGTCAATATGTACACCCAAGTATTTGTATGAATGGACCTGGGCAATTTGGGCATTGTGGACTAACACTGGGGAATGATCCCCCAGGTGCCCTGGATCAAAAATAATTTCCTCTGTTTTTTTTGTATTTACAATGAGGTGATGGTCCTCACACCACTGTACAAACCTTTCGACCTCCAGACTATAACTCGAAATGTCTGTGTCTGTGTCTATAAGACCCAAGATGGCAGTATCGTCTGAAAATTTAATAACGAAAATTCCTGAATGAATACTTCTACAATCGTTTGTGTACACTGTAAAAAGAGGGGGCGAACTCACGCATCCCTGGGGGACACCTGTGTTGATCACCTTGGGCTCAGACAGTGCCTGGTTCACTCGGACTTGCTGGGTCCTGTTGGTTAAGAATGAGTGATACCACCTGATGATATATGGGTTAACAGACATCTGACTGAGTTTACTGAGAAGGATGTGTGGCTGCAGAGTGTTAAAAGCAGAGCTGAAGTCTACAAACAGCAATCTAGCGTAAGCACAAGCGTAAGTACAAGCATAGGCTTCATACATGCAGGCAGACAGACGATGCAGCCACGCAGACACACAAGCAGACAGACAATGTGGCCAAACAACCATTTGTCTTTTAACCATGTTTTCATGGTGTGTTTGAAAGATTTGAATGTGTTGATATTGCGAATGTGTGATGGTATGGAGTTCCAGAGGTGGACAGCTCTCACCGAGAAGGCTGACTGGCCAAATGAACTTTTTTCTGAGAGGTATGGTGAGGTTGCCTAATGCAACAGATCTAGTGTGTCTGCTGCTCACTGAGAAAAAGTCATTAAGTGGAGGTGGAGCAAGACCATGGAGGATCTTGTATACCAGACAAGCATCACGGAGCCTTGTGATGTTGTCCCAGCTTAACAGGCCATACTTGTCTAGAATATTGCAGTGCTGATGACGAAAGGGTTTCTTGTCAAGCACCTTGAGTGCCTGCTTGTAAACTGAATGAATTGGAGTTAGTGTAGTTTTGCATGCCTGTGTCCAGCTGGTGAGGCAGTAGGTGAAATGAGGCATGATCATTGCGTTAAATATAATTTTGCTGCTTCGGTGCTTAAACAGCTTCTTGTGTATCTAAAGTTAGCCAGGTTGTATTTGATTGTTCGAGTGACTTTCTTTACCTGTTTTTTGAATGTGAGGTTTGAGTCGAGAATGATTCCAAGATACTTAAATTCAGAGACCACTTGGAACCTCTCACCTGCAACAAACACATCTGGGTCAGATGTTCTTTTAGTGAAAAACATGCATACAATTTTTTTCACATTCAGGTGGAGACAGGAGTCATTAAGCCATTTAAATAATTTGAGACTAATAGAAAGTATAACAAGCTTTAATGATACAACAAATTAATTTTGGCGTATGACTCCATGATATGATGACGCTCTCCAGAGATGATGAGAGGGCGTCGTCAGTGAAGAATAGGATAGGAAATCCCCCATAGGGAATTCTTCAATCAGGAGTCATGACCGATGGTGGTGGTCAGGGGAGGAGGTGGGGCGAAAACAACTGCTTCAGCGATGATGATCAGCAACTGAGAATGACATGGCACATACACAGCACATAGCAAACAGAGTAAAACATGGACCCTGATATACTACACTGATTAGGTGATTGGGATCAGCTGGAGATGAATACCTTGGGCTGATTGGTTATTGCCACATGTGTGGTAAACTGTGAATGGGTGAGGAGACAGCATCAGAGAAAGGGGGCGAGCCTAACAATGAATAGGTTATACATCCTCAAAGAAAGGGGGCGTGCACTGTGATATGACGAACTGGGCATTGGCTGTTAAGTAGTCTTCATTATTGAAAATAGTCCAAGACATCATTTCAATAATGAGAGACTAATAGAAAGTATAACAAGCTTTAATGATACAACAAATTCATTTTGGCGTATGACTCCATGATATGATGACGCTCTCCTGAGATGATGAGAGGGCGTCGTCAGTGAAGAATAGGATAGGAAATCCCCCAAAAGAAAATAAAGTTAAATTGGAATAAATGGAATGCATAAAGGGGATCATGGAGCTCACCAAACATATAAATAAATGTAGACTATGAGGGCAAAATGCATGCTGGTAGATTAAGGCCAGCTATGCGGGTTATTCACTATGAGAGGCAAAATGCATGCTGGGACATGGGCCAGCTATGCGGGGTTATTTACTATGGGGGGAAATTTACTATGGACAAAATGCATGCTGGGAGATGTAGGCCAGCTATGCATGCTGGAAGATGTAGGCCAGCTATGCGGGTTATTTACTATAAGGGGCAAAATGCATGGTGGAGGATGTAGGCCAGCTATGCATGCTGGAAGATGTAGGCCAGCTATAAGGGGCAAAATGCATGCTGGAAGATGTAGGCCAGCTATGCATGCTGGAAGATGTAGGCCAGCTATGCGGGTTATTTACTATAAGGGGCAAAATGCATGCTGGAAGATGTAGGCCAGATATGCATGCTGGAAGATGTAGGCCAGCTATGTGGGTTTATTTACAAATGCCGGGAGATGTAGGCCGGCTATGCGTGCTGGAAGATGTAGGCCAGTTATGCGGGTTTATTTACAAATGCCGGGAGATGTAGGCCGGCTATGCATGCTGGAAGATGTAGGCCAGCTATGCGGGTTATTTACTATAAGGGGCAAAATGCATGCTGGAAGATGTAGGCCAGCTATGCATGCTGGAAGATGTAGGCCAGCTATGCGGGTTATTTACTATAAGGGGCAAAATGCATGCTGGAAGATGTAGGCCAGCTATGCATGCTGGAAGATGTAGGCCAGCTATGCATGCTGGAAGATGTAGGCCAGCTATGCGGGTTATTTACTATAAGGGGCAAAATGCATGCTAGAAGATGTAGGCCAGCTATGCGTGCTGGAAGATGTAGGCCAGCTATGCGGGTTTATTTACAAATGCCGGGAGATGTAGGCTGGTTATGCGGGTTATTTACCATGAGGGGCGAAATGCATGCTGGAAGATGTAGGCCAGCTATGCAAGCATGCTGGGAGATGTAGGCCAACTATGCGGGTGAAGGAATGGACAGGCTATTAATAAGGCATAAAGCGAGCCAGCAACAGACATGGTGAACAGGTGAAACCAGGTGAATACTTAAACGTGGGACATGAATTTGTAATGCGGGATCGAGATTAAGAACCACCACCATCATATATGCATTGACTTACCGATTCACGGTCAAGGGGTAAACAACATTTTGGAGGACCTCAGACAACTTGCTCAACCCATTATCCCTGCATCCTGCTTAAACTTCAGTCAGCCCACGTCCTGACAAGTCAGCCAATGTCCCGACAATCTGCATAACCCATCATTCCGGCATTTGCATAAACCTCAATCAGCCCTTGGCCCCCTTTTCCTCATCTCTCCCCATCATCACATGACAGGATCCTGGTTCATCCTTCACTTCAAGACCACACTCCAGAAATGCAACATCCCTGCAGAGAACTATTCCAGTCACTCCTTCAGGATCGGAGCAGCCACATCAGCAGCCATGCAGGGGGCGTCCTCCGCCTCCCTTCAACAACTGGGGCGCTGGTCCTCATCCGCCATGCATCTTTCATTCGACCAGAGCAAGACACCATATTATCAGCCCAAAGATCCCTCCTTCCATGACTAAAGAGGCAACAAGCACTTCGTTGGTGGTGATCAAACTCTCCTTTTCCTCATCAATGCGCCCATGCCCGGGCTATCCACATCCACGCCCTTGCAACCCCGCTTCGCCTTAAAAAACCCCGGTCAGCCCCTCATCTCCCGACATGCCTAAATTCTCCCCCCGTCAGCCCACGACCTGACTAAAGCATACCCCAGGCGAGCTCCATGACCCCCGTTTTCACTCTCCCAGTTCCTGAAATAACTTTAAATTCCTTTGGGGGATGTCCTATCTCATACAGCACTGACGCCCCTCTCTCATAAGCAAGAGGAGCGTCACATCATGGAGTCATACGCCATACTCAAACTGTCTATTCTGATTCAATAAAGTTGTTAAAATTATATTACGAGTCTCTCATGATTGAAGTGTAGTCGCAGACTGTAGTTCAATCATGGAAGACCAAATAAGGCATTAATAGAGCACCCCATGCTGTCATAACCCTCAGCCCAAATGACGTCACTAAATGACGTCACCATCTCCGACGTCACCTTCTCCATGACGTCCCAAATGACATCAGTTATGACATCATAAATGACATCATAAATGACATCAGTTATGACATCATAAATGCCCTTCTCCCAAATGACATCAGTTATGACATCATAAATGACATCAGTTATGACATCATAAATGCCCTTCTCCTGGTACTATATAAAGCCCCCATCACCACAGCTTAAATCACACTTGTGCAGTCATCACTCACCTTGTGTCAGCATCACGCATTCATCCAGCATCTCCAGAGCAAAAAGCTTCATCCCACCACCTCCCCAGATCACCACCAATGTCATGACTCCTGTTGGAAACAAATCCCCTTAGGGGGGATGTCCTATCTCATACAGCACTGACGCCCCTCTCTCATAAGCAAGAGGAGCGTCACATCATGGAGTCATACACCGACGCCCTCTCTCATAAGCAAGAGGAGCGTCACATCAACTGGGAGAGTGAAAACAGGGGGTCATGGAGCTCGCCTGGGGTATGCTTTAGTCAGGTCATGGGCTGACAGGGGGAGAATTATGCATGCCGGGAGATGAGGGGCTGACCGGGGTTTGTAAGGCAAAGGCGGGGATGCAAGGGAGTGGACGTGGATAGCCCGGGCATGGGCGCATTGATGAGAAAAAGGAGTTTGATCACCACCAACGAAGTGCTTGTTGCCTCTTTAGTCATGGAAGGAGGGATCCTTTGGGCTCATAATATGGCGTCTTGCTCTGGTCGGATGTAGGACGCATAGGCTGATGAGGACCAGCGCCCCAGTTGTTGAAGGGAGGTGGAGGACACCCCCTGCATGGCTGCTGATGTGGCTGCCCCGATCCTGAATGAGTGACTGGAATAGTTCTCTGCAGGGATGTTGCATTTCTGGAGTGTGGTCTTGAAGTGATGGATGAACCAGGATCTCGTCATGTGATGATGGGGAGAAATGAGGAAAAGGGGGGCCAAGGGACTAGTTGGGGGCCTGATTCTAATGTATTGAATCATGGCCGAGAAGGGGCAGAAGGGAGATTGGATGCGAGCAATGATTATAGAGCAGGCTCCGCCTACTTTGGTATGTTTCAGGGAGATGCTATAGTGGTCGGGGTAGAATTTTAAATCGGAGAGAGTTATGTCGCGTGAGGGGTTGAACGTGGCGGGGGATGTGAACTCGCTGATTCTGAGGAACCCATAAAAGGCCAGGGAAAATACTCTAAGAGGATGTCTAAAAAGGTGGAGTGAATGCCTTGTCTGAGGCTGGTTAGCAAGTGCCGTAACATGGGGAGAGTAATGGGACGCCGGGAGTCGGGGCAGACGGAAAAGCTTTTGAAATGCCTTTTAATAGTAGTTTAACAACTGGATTTGAAAATAGACTGGGAAATGCCGGGTCCCCTCCCGGGGGGGTCCTCCCTTCAACAACTGGGCTGCTGTCCTCATCAGCCATGCGTCCTACATCCATCCAGAGCAAGCTGCTATATCATCAGCCCAAAGATGCCTCCTTCCATGATTGGTAGGAAGTATTAATGCATTTCGTTGGTGGCGGTCTTCTCTCCCAATACCCGTTTGGTGCCCATGCCCGGGCAATTTGCATATAACCCCATAAGTGTCCTTGCCATTGCTTAACCTCAGTCAACCCACGTCCTGACAATTTGCACAACCCATCATCCCTGCATTCTGCTTAAACATCAGTCAGCCCATGTCCTGACAAGTCAGCCCCCGTCCTGACAATTTGCTCAACCCATTATCTCTGCATTCTGCTTAAACCTGTCAGCCCACGTCCCGAGAAGTCAGTCCACATCCTGACAACTTGCTCAACCCATTATCCCTGCATCCTGCTTAAACTTCAGTCAGCCCACGTCCTGACAAGTCAGCCAATGTCCCGACAATCTGCATAACCCATCATTCCGGCATTTGCATAAACCTCAATCAGCCCTTGGCCCCCTTTTCCTCATCTCTCCCCATCATCACATGACAGGATCCTGGTTCATCCTTCACTTCAAGACCACACTCCAGAAATGCAACATCCCTGCAGAGAACTATTCCAGTCACTCCTTCAGGATCGGAGCAGCCACATCAGCAGCCATGCAGGGGGCGTCCTCCGCCTCCCTTCAACAACTGGGGCGCTGGTCCTCATCCGCCTATGCATCTTTCATTCGACCAGAGCAAGACACCATATTATCAGCCCAAAGATCCCTCCTTCCATGACTAAAGAGGCAACAAGCACTTCGTTGGTGGTGATCAAACTCTCCTTTTCCTCATCAATGCGCCCATGCCCGGGCTATCCACATCCACGCCCTTGCAACCCCGCTTTGCCTTAAAAAACCCCGGTCAGCCCCTCATCTCCCGACATGCCTAAATTCTCCCCCCGTCAGCCCACGACCTGACTAAAGCATACCCCAGGCGAGCTCCATGACCCCCGTTTTCACTCTCCCAGTTCCTGAAATAACTTTAAATTCCTTTGGGGGATGTCCTATCTCATACAGCACTGACGCCCCTCTCTCATAAGCAAGAGGAGCGTCACATCATGGAGTCATACGCAATACTCAAACTGTCTATTCTGATTCAATAAAGTTTGTTAAAATTATATTACGAGTCTCTCATGATTGAAGTGTAGTCGCAGACTGTAGTTCAATCATGGAAGACCAAATAAGGCATTAATAGAGCACCCCATGCTGTCATACCCCTCAGCCCAAATGACGTCACTAAATGACGTCACCATCTCCGACGTCACCTTCTCCATGACGTCCCAAATGACATCAGTTATGACATCATAAATGACATCATAAATGACATCAGTTATGACATCATAAATGCCCTTCTCCCAAATGACATCAGCTATGACGTCATAAATGACATCAGTTATGACATCATAAATGCCCTTCTCCTGGTACTATATAAAGCCCCCATCACCACAGCTTAAATCACACTTGTGCAGTCATCACTCACCTTGTGTCAGCATCACGCATTCATCCAGCATCTCCAGAGCAAAAAGCTTCATCCCACCACCTCCCCAGATCACCACCAATGTCATGACTCCTGTTGGAAACAAATCCCCTTAGGGGGGATGTCCTATCTCATACAGCACTGACGCCCCTCTCTCATAAGCAAGAGGAGCGCCACCTCATACAGCACTGACGCCCCTCTCTCATAAGCAAGAGGAGCGTCACATCATACAGCACTGACGCCCCTCTCTCATAAGCAAGAGGAGCGTCACATCATGGAGACTCCATGATGTGACGCTCCTCTTGCTTATGAGAGAGGGGCGTCAGTGCTGTATGAGATAGGACATCCCCCCTAAGGGGATTTGTTTCCAACAGGAGTCATGACATTGGTGGTGATCTGGGGAGGTGGTGGGATGAAGCTTTTTGCTCTGGAGATGCTGGATGAATGCGTGATGCTGACACAAGGTGAGTGATGACTGCACAAGTGTGATTTAAGCTGTGGTGATGGGGGCTTTATATAGTACCAGGAGAAGGGCATTTATGATGTCATAACTGATGTCATTTATGATGTCATAACTGATGTCATTTGGGAGAAGGGCATTTATGATGTCATAACTGATGTCATTTATGATGTCATTTATGATGTCATAACTGATGTCATTTGGGACGTCATGGAGAAGGTGACGTCGGAGATGGTGACGTCATTTAGTGACGTCATTTGGGCTGAGGGTTATGACAGCATGGGGTGCTCTATTAATGCCTTATTTGGTCTTCCATGATTGAACTACAGTCTGCGACTACACTTCAATCATGAGAGACTCGTAATATAATTTTAACAACTTTATTGAATCAGAATAGACAGTTTGAGTATGGCGTATGACTCCATGATGTGACGCTCCTCTTGCTTATGAGAGAGGGGCGTCAGTGCTGTATGAGATAGGACATCCCCCAAAGGAATTTAAAGTTATTTCAGGAACTGGGAGAGTGAAAACGGGGGTCATGGAGCTCGCCTGGGGTATGCTTTAGTCAGGTCGTGGGCTGACGGGGGAGAATTTAGGCATGTCGGGAGATGAGGGGCTGACCGGGGTTTTTTAAGGCGAAGCGGGGTTGCAAGGGCGTGGATGTGGATAGCCCGGGCATGGGCACATTGATGAGGAAAAGGAGAGTTTGATCACCACCAACGAAGTGCTTGTTGCCTCTTTAGTCATGGAAGGAGGGATCTTTGGGCTGATAATATGGTGTCTTGCTCTGGTCGAATGAAAGATGCATAGGCGGATGAGGACCAGCGCCCCAGTTGTTGAAGGGAGGCGGAGGACGCCCCCTGCATGGCTGCTGATGTGGCTGCTCCGATCCTGAAGGAGTGACTGGAATAGTTCTCTGCAGGGATGTTGCATTTCTGGAGTGTGGTCTTGAAGTGAAGGATGAACCAGGATCCTGTCATGTGATGATGGGGAGAGATGAGGAAAAGGGGGCCAAGGGCTGATTGAGGTTTATGCAAATGCCGGAATGATGGGTTATGCAGATTGTCGGGACATTGGCTGACTTGTCAGGACGTGGGCTGACTGAAGTTTAAGCAGGATGCAGGGATAATGGGTTGAGCAAGTTGTCAGGATGTGGACTGACTTCTCGGGACGTGGGCTGACGGGTTTAAGCAGAATGCAGAGATAATGGGTTGAGCAAATTGTCAGGACGGGGGCTGACTTGTCAGGACATGGGCTGACTGATGTTTAAGCAGGATGCAGGGATGATGGGTTGTGCAAATTGTCAGGACGTGGGCTGACTGAGGTTAAGCAATGGCAAGGACACTTATGGGGTTATATGCAAATTGCCCGGGCATGGGCACCAAACGGGGATTGGGAGAGAAGACCGCCACCAACGAAATGCATTAATACTTCCTACCAATCATGGAAGGAGGCATCTTTGGGCTGATGATATAGCAGCTTGCTCTGGATGGATGTAGGACGCATGGCTGATGAGGACAGCAGCCCAGTTGTTGAAGGGAGGACCCCCCCGGGAGGGGACCACCCCCCCCAAAAGATGTGACGCTCCTCTTGCTTATGAGAGAGGGCGTCGGTGCTGTAAGAGATAGGACATCCCCCCTGAGGGGATCTGTTTCCAACGGGAGTCATAACATTGGTGGTGATCTGGGGGAGGTGGTGGGATGAAGCTTCTTGCCTGGAGATGCTGGATGGATGCGTGATGCTGACACAAGGTGAGTGATGACTGCACGAGTGTGATTTAAGCTGTGGTGATGGGGGCCTTATATAGTACCGGGAGAAGGGCATTTATGATGTCATAACTGACGTCATTTGGGCAACTGACGTCACGCTGCAAAGGTGACGTCATAGAGAAGGTGACGTCGGAGATGGTGACGTCATTTAGTGACGTCATTTGGGCTGAGGGTTATGACAGCATGGGGTGCTCTATTAATGCCTTATTTGGTCTTCCATGAGTATGGCGTATGACTCCATGATGTGACGCTCCTCTTGCTTATGAGAGAGGGGCGTCAGTGCTGTATGAGATAGGACATCCCCCCTAAGGGGATTTGTTTCCAACAGGAGTCATGACATTGGTGGTGATCTGGGGAGGTGGTGGGATGAAGCTTTTTGCTCTGGAGATGCTGGATGAATGCGTGATGCTGACACAAGGTGAGTGATGACTGCACAAGTGTGATTTAAGCTGTGGTGATGGGGGCTTTATATAGTACCAGGAGAAGGGCATTTATGATGTCATAACTGATGTCATTTATGATGTCACAACTGATGTCATTTGGGAGAAGGGCATTTATGATGTCATAACTGATGTCATTTATGATGTCATTTATGATGTCATAACTGATGTCATTTGGGACGTCATGGAGAAGGTGACGTCGGAGATGGAGACGTCATTTAGTGACGTCATTTGGGCTGAGGGTTATGACGGCATGGGGTGCTCTATTAATGCCTTATTTGGTCTTCCATGATTGAACTACAGTCTGCGACTACACTTCAATCATGAGAGACTCGTAATATAATTTTAACAAACTTTATTGAATCAGAATAGACAGTTTGAGTATGGCGTATGACTCCATGATGTGACGCTCCTCTTGCTTATGAGAGAGGGGCGTCAGTGCTGTATGAGATAGGACATCCCCCAAAGGAATTTAAAGTTATTTCAGGAACTGGGAGAGTGAAAACGGGGGTCATGGAGCTCGCCTGGGGTATGCTTTAGTCAGGTCGTGGGCTGACGGGGGAGAATTTAGGCATGTCGGGAGATGAGGGGCTGACCGGGGTTTTTTAAGGCAAAGCGGGGTTGCAAGGGCGTGGATGTGGATAGCCCGGGCATGGGCGCATTGATGAGGAAAAGGAGAGTTTGATCACCACCAACGAAGTGCTTGTTGCCTCTTTAGTCATGGAAGGAGGGATCTTTGGGCTGATAATATGGTGTCTTGCTCTGGTCGAATGAAAGATGCATAGGCGGATGAGGACCAGCGCCCCAGTTGTTGAAGGGAGGCGGAGGACGCCCCCTGCATGGCTGCTGATGTGGCTGCTCCGATCCTGAAGGAGTGACTGGAATAGTTCTCTGCAGGGATGTTGCATTTCTGGAGTGTGGTCTTGAAGTGAAGGATGAACCAGGATCCTGTCATGTGATGATGGGGAGAGATGAGGAAAAGGGGGCCAAGGGCTGATTGAGGTTTATGCAAATGCCGGAATGATGGGTTATGCAGATCGTCGGGACATTGGCTGACTTGTCAGGACGTGGGCTGACTGAAGTTTAAGCAGGATGCAGGGATAATGGGTTGAGCAAGTTGTCAGGATGTGGACTGACTTCTCGGGACGTGGGCTGACAGGTTTAAGCAGAATGCAGAGATAATGGGTTGAGCAAATTGTCAGGACGGGGGCTAACTTGTCAGGACATGGGCTGACTGATGTTTAAGCAGAATGCAGGGATGATGGGTTGTGCAAATTGTCAGGACGTGGGCTGACTGAGGTTAAGCAATGGCAAGGACACTTATGGGGTTATATGCAAATTGCCCGGGCATGGGCACCAAACGGGGATTGGGAGAGAAGACCGCCACCAACGAAATGCATTAATACTTCCTACCAATCATGGAAGGAGGCATCTTTGGGCTGATGATATAGCAGCTTGCTCTGGATGGATGTAGGACGCATGGCTGATGAGGACAGCAGCCCAGTTGTTGAAGGGAGGACCCCCCCGGGAGGGGACCACCCCCCCAAAAGAAAAAGGTCAGTGATGACCTGCATTTTTTAAGGTCAGTAATGACCAAGGTCGCAACAACCTGCATGAGCATGGCCAGCAATGGCTTAAAGATGCAATATTTAACCTTTAGCATTATATTATTATGGCATGAAAATGTCTAAAAATGAGTAGACATAATGTTATATTCTTTAGTTGTGCACTTACTTTATCCCAAATTGTATGAGGCAAAGATAGGCTTGATATTTTTCTCATAGTTTTCCTATCTATCCGTTCTATTCCTAATAGATGCACGTTCTGATTTGTGCATTTTGACATTTGGAATATTAAAGGTGGGCTGACCATTGTTAATAAGTACGTTTTCCCCTTGGATTTGACTTTAAGTTGCGTGTCTACAGTATGTCTATTATGGGCCTTTTTCATTTGTTTTGACGGTCGTGTACTGTCACTTCGGGAGAGTTGCACCCGCACCCTCGGCTGAGCTGTTGTACGGTGGACTTAGTTCAGTTGAGGCAGAGAATGGCTGTGGAGACACGCGGTTTTCGTGCCATGACCTTTTTGATTAGTTTTGACGTCCAGCGGGAGGGGGAGCAGTGAATGTGCTGCATCTGTAGAAAGTTTTAAGTCGTCGGCAGACGAGACGATTTCGTCGTAGAAAAATGAGATTCCGTTCCAATTTTCTAAGAGGTGTGCCCAGGGGGTATACTTTTGCTGAAGCCACTGTGCTGTGCCCGGCTATATGCTTTGCTGGAGCCACTGTGCTGTGACCAGGGAGGAGCTCTGCTGAAGCCACTGTGCTGTGACCGGGGATATGCTTTGCTGAAGCCACTGTGCTGTGACCAGGGAGGAGCTCTGCTGAAACCACTGTGCTGTGACCAGGGATATGCTTTGCTGAAGCCACTGTGCTGTGACCGGGGAGGAGCTCTGCTGAAGCCACTGAGCTGTGCCCAGGGATATGCTCTGCTGAGCCACTGCTGTGACCGGGATACAGTGTTGCCAGATGGCAAATGTTGAATTATCGTACCAGAGGGTAAAAATTATCGTTTTTGGAGTGAAATTATCGTACGCCCCCTCCCCAGCGCGCGTGCCTTCGGCGCGCCTATGTCGGGGGGCTGCGCTGATCACGGGCTACTTTTTGGACTTGGCATGATTTTTCAACACTGTGGTCTCAGCCTGCGTTGCAACAACAACAAAACACCCTGCACGTATTAGCTGCAAATATGTTTGTTTGAAGAGATGATTGTATAAACAGATAGAGTGATAGACGTAGGATTCGTCTAAGTGTCACGAAATGATGAGATTCTCGTACGTTTGGGGGATTTGGGGATTATTGATCGTACATCGTACAGAGGTCAAAATTATCGTACAGGTACGATAATTATCGTACGTCTGGCAACGCTGCCGGGATATGCTCTGCTGTAGCCACTGTGCTGTGACCAGGGATGTGCTCTGCTGAATCTACTGCGCCGTGACCGGGGAATGAGCTCTGCTGACCTGACGAGTTATGCATAACGGAAAGCCGGGTGATGCTGCACTGCACATTAGCCGTGGTGGACTGGGAGGAGCACCTTTTGTTTATGATCGAGACTGAAGCTTCGTATGCATTTGCAATACCAGAGTAAATCTCGTAGAGGAAGATCGATTCCCTACTGGGAGAAAGTAGGGAACTCATGGTGCCTCTTTTCTGCAACCATTCACCTCTAGAACTTAATTCAAGCATATGCTGAAGCCAGAACCACCCGCGAGCATTTTTCGGTTGAAAAGACGTTTAAATTTGAAAGTGAAAGTTTTTTCACCCACTATTTGCAGACGTTTATTGAACTTTCAGATTTAGACCATATTTCACCAGGATCTTAAATTAAAATATCAGCGCGCACACGGGATTCGAACCCCGCTTTCCCACATTCAAGCCAGTCCGCTCTAGCGCTGAGCTATACATTTTCTTATATTTTGAAGGATGGCAACAGCAGAACTGATGATTATCGCCATTTTGCCTGAAGCGTGCGACGGGAGACGATAGTGTCGCATCTTGCATTTGCAATGCGCATCTTTGGCAACGCTAGACCAGCCACGCGCATGCGCAGTATAGCATGGAAGGCCGGTGGCTAGCCAGGTAGCTAGCGCGCTACTCAGCATGGCCGGAAAAGTTTACAAGGGTTATACTTTATCTAAATGACTGGGATTGGATCGATGGATTGGATGCGTAAGAGAGGAACCATGCTATGAAAAAGAAAAGGTTGACTGGAAACTGGGACTAGAGGCATGTTGTTAAAACCCGAATGGACACGGGAGAGGGAAGCGGCCGTATGCCGTATGCTAAGGGATTGGCACCCGGCCTGAAATGAGTGCAGCAGCAATGCCGCAACGTTGACTGAAACCAGGGACTAAATGCATGTTTGATAATACCCGACCGGACGCGGGAGAGGGAAGCGGCCGTATGCAACAGGGCAGAGTTGCTCGGGGATTGGCACCCGGCCTGCAATGAGTGCGGCCGCCGGAAGAGATGCTGCTGAAAAGGGGGGATACGACCTGAAACCTGGGGCAGGGCTGTTTGGGCTGCTGCCGTGGGGAGCATGGGGCTCGCGAGCGTCCTCGGCCGGGCATCGATGTCGATGAGGGACCCGACCAGTGAAGACATCGTTGCGATCAGGGGATCTTGGAGGCCTGGAGGGGCTGGAGCCTTGGCGCGTCCGCCGAGGAGCCGGCGGTCGTGGTGCGCTTCGCTGGGCCTTTCTTGGAGGTGGACTTCTGGGCTCTTTTGCTGCGGCCACGGCCTCCGGAGTGCTGTGCGGACTGAGATCCGGGGGAGGTGGACTTCTGGGCTCTTTTGCCGCGGCCGCGGCCTCCGGAGTGCTGTGCGGACTGAGATCCAGGCGAGACGAGGACCTCCTTGACGTTGGATCTTCTTTTGCGGCCGCGGCCCCTGGTGAGGGGAGCGTCCCATGAGACGCCTGTGACGCCCGGAGATGGAGCCTGGGGATTGGGGATTTGCCCGAGGCTGGCCGGGGCGTTGAATGTGCTCTGGAGGAAAGCGTCCACGGTGGAGCTGAAACTTTGCTGCTCGTTTTCGGACTCGGACATGGTGCTGGACTGAATGAAGCTTTTTGCTCTGGAGATGCTGGATGAATGCGTGATGCTGACACAAGGTGAGTGATGACTGCACAAGTGTGATTTAAGCTGTGGTGATGGGGGCTTTATATAGTACCAGGAGAAGGGCATTTATGATGTCATAACTGATGTCATTTATGATGTCACAACTGATGTCATTTGGGAGAAGGGCATTTATGATGTCATAACTGATGTCATTTATGATGTCATTTATGATGGCATAACTTATGTCATTTGGGACGTCATGGAGAAGGTGACGTCGGAGATGGAGACGTCATTTAGTGACGTCATTTGGGCTGAGGGTTATGACGGCATGGGGTGCTCTATTAATGCCTTATTTGGTCTTCCATGATTGAACTACAGTCTGCGACTACACTTAATAGGTTTCATGAATGGAGAGAACATTGGGCCGATAGTGAAGCCACTTGATCGTTTCAGATAACACTGGTAGATGAAGGCCAGTAAGATATGGGATATGAACTGATATTCCATACAGATAGAGAAATACACTCCCCCAAAAGAAAAATTAATTTAAAACATGAAACCTGAGACTTACGCAGATATATACTGCCATCAATGATATAACAAAGAAATCTAGAATTACATAAAGGAGAGAAGAGACAATATTATAAAAATAAATAAAATGATATAGACAAATAACGAAATTGAAACAGTTCCTAGAAATTATAACATTAAATGATGATAATAATAATGACCCAGCAGAATAATAGTTAATCGTTCAAACTGAACAAAACAAACCGTGACAATGTCTAGGGTGCTGGAAGGCAGGGCAAAGAAAAAATAAAAATACATACAGAGTATATAAATCGACATGATTTATGAGCTTTAGTGAGCAATGGTTAACCAACTGCCTCATACATAAATGTCAGGAGAGCACAACAAATCCCACAAGTTTCACATTATAACATAGACTTTGATTTTCTCTCTTTTTTTTTTCTTTTTTTTTTTTTAACAACCAGTCAATCACAACTTAGAGGTCTAGTCTGTCTCAAGGCTTAATCAGCCTCCCACTCCGCGAGTAGGCACAGCTCTGCTCCTCTCGACGTGGTGTCACAACAGTCTGTGTGAGAGGGCGCGATGGATGGTCCGCCCCCCCGTGACTGGTGTCGTCCTCTACGGCGCTATCCTCACTCCCGGGGTGCCCCTCTGCTGCAGGCGCATCACTGGGCTGCTCTGGGGGCTGCACTGAGTGGCTTGACGGCTGGGGAGGGGCCGTCTCTGCTGCTCTGAGATCGACCCTGTTGCGGCGGGACATAGTCCCTTCAACGTCGACGAGGTAGGACCTGGGGCCCGCCTGCTGGCGACACACACCTTTTCTCCATCGACCCGTCCTGTCCCCGGGGAGCGGCTTCATCCTGATGGGCTGGCCGACGTTCAGCTCCGGCAGGTCCTTAGCTGACCTGTCATAAGTGAGCTTCGCCATCCGATGCTTCACACGCAACTTGTCTGGCACCCCCGTGACGACCTGAGGTGCCAGCAGTTGGTCTGTCACAGGGTGGTGTGTCCTCAGTACCGTGACATCAGCCTTTGTGCCGGGCTGCACTGCAAGCCCGCTGTGGGTGTGTTCCTCCAGTGGAGTATCGCCTTCCACGGGTCCTCGCCAGAACCTGCCGCTTTCCTTCCCAATCTTTACAGCAGACTCCGCCTTACCATTGGCCTTCGGGTGTCTAGGCGATGACATGACGTGCTCAAAGCCCCACTCCCTCGCAAACGCCCGGAAAGGCCCACAGCCAAACTGACATCCACAGTCGGAGATGACCCGGTCCGGTATGCCATGCCGCGCAAACTGAGCCTTGCACCTCAGGACCGTCGTTTCTCCAGTGAGGTCGGGAAGCAGATGAACCTCCCAGAAGTCCGAGAAGTGGTCCACAACGAGCAGAAAATCCTTCCCTGCATGGTTGAATGAGTCCATGCTTACTATCTGCCAGGGGCGCTTGGGGAGTGGGTGAGCCATCATGGTGTCCTTCTGTTGCTCATGTTCATACTCGTTGCACATAGAGCACTGCTGCACACGGAGCACTGCTGCACACGGAGCACTGCTGCACACGGAGCACTGCTGCACACAGAGCACTGCTGCACAAAGTCTTTCATTTCCCCCTGCATGTTCGGCCAGAAGAGCGTGTCGTGGGCCTGCCTGTAGCAAGCTTCCCCCCCTACATGGCTGCAGTGAATACGCCTCAGCATTTCAGGCCTCAAAGTCTTTGGAATGATAACCCGCTGGCTCCAGAAAAGCACACCGTCCTGTGCACTTATTTCATCTCTGATGGCCCAGTACTCTCTGATGGCCATGGGGGTCTCCTCTCTGCAGTCCGGCCATCCTTCCAGCACCACAGCCTTGAGGGCCTGAAGGCACACATCCTCCTCTGTGTGCTGCCTTATCTGTGCGAGGCGCTGGCTGCTGACGTTCAAGTAGTCCACCTGCTGAATTGCTGCGGCACCGCACTCCTCCTGCTGCAGGCTGCAGACCATCTCCCGCCTGTATTGTGTGTCTGTGCTGCGCGGCGGAGTGGCGGCCCTGCTGAGAGTGTCGCTGATATACATTTCCGGGCCCGGCTTGTACACCACTCTGAGACAGTAGCTTTGTAGTGTGAGGAGCATGCTTTGAAGGCGCTTTGGCGCGCTGAGGAGGGGCTTGGTGAATATGGACACCAGGTTCGTATCATGGTCGCGGGTGGCCTCCTCTTCCGTGTCCCCACAGCCCACTATCAAGATGTCATCGGCTATGGGCTCGATCCCCCTCAATCCAGCCAGGAGCTCGTGCTGCTTTCTCTGGTACAGCTCCAGTGCAACTGACACGCCGAAAGGGAGTTTCAGCCAGCACTTCCTGCCCCACGGCGTCCAAAACGTTGTCATCAGACTGCTCTCGTCATCCAGGTGGCACTGCAGGAACGCGTCTCGTGCGTCCACCAGCGTGAAGATGCGTGCCTTCGGCAGCTGGTACAGCACGTCATCCAAGGTGGGCATGTGATAATGAGATCGTTTGACAGCGCGGTTGAGGGGCTTGGGGTCGATGCACAGCCGTAACTTATCCGGCCTCTTCACTATGACTAGACTGCTTATCCAGTCTGTGGGCTGTGTGACAGTGGTAAGGTGTCTCTCCTTCTCATACTGATCCAACTCTGCCTTCACGGCCGCTTTGAGGGCCACCGGGACATTTCGTGGTGCACACTGCACAGGCACCACATCGCTGTCCAGCTCGAAGTGAACATCGCCTGGCAGAGAGTCAATGGGGCTGCAAAAAACATCATGATATGCACTGACCAGATGCTCAGTCAGTGGAAGAGGGGTAAGGAGTTTGAAATAAACACCCGGCAGTTAGAGCTAGGCTAATCGTTTCCCGCCCCACAGCTTAATTAAAGTGGCAGAAGCTAGGTGGAGTTATACACATCAAGCTGTTACTTTTGGACCCGTTGAATGGAGAGCTGTTCTACCAGTATTAAGATCGGTCACAACGATACTGAGGATATTGGCAGAGAATCAAGACAAGTCCTATAAGCTGAGTTAGATATATATACTGTATCAGAGCAGCATGATAAAGTCCTATAAGCTGAGTTAGATATATATCTCAGAGCAGCATGATAAAGTCCTATAAGCTGAGTTAGATATATATCTCAGAGCAGCATGATAAAGTCCTATAAGCTGAGTTAGATATATATCTCAGAGCAGCATGATAAAGTCCTATAAGCTGAGTTAGATATATATATCAGAGCAGCATGATAAAGTCCTATAAGCTGAGTTATATATATATCTCAGAGCAGCATGATAAAGTCCTATAAGCTGAGTTAGATATATATATCAGAGCAGCATGATAAAGTCCTATAAGCTGAGTTAGATATATATATCAGAGCAGCATGATAAAGTCCTATAAGCTGAGTTAGATATATATATCAGAGCAGCATGATAAAGTCCTATAAGCTGAGTTAGACATATATATCAGAGCAGCATGATAAAGTCCTATAAGCTGAGTTATATATCTCAGAGCGGGGGAGGGGGGGGGGGCTGGCATTTTTAGTTGGTGAGATGGGTCCAGCCTCCCTGGGCCATCCTGTGGAAAACGTGGAGGGGAGTGTGTGATTGTGATTGGAGGGTTCTGGAGATCCCACCTGTTTCCATTGGCGCACCATGGCTTTCTGGAGGAGGGGCTCAGACACTACCCCCCCCATTCCCGAATGTGTGTGTTGGTGTGTCCATTGTGTCAATTTGGGTGAGGGGATGTGTATCCCATGATGTAGGCATGCACCACAGAATATGACATAGGCCTATATTTCAAATGTATGTATGTATTCAAAAATAAAGGCTACTTTGGCAAGACAAGGCAAGTTTATTTGGATAGCACATTTCCATACACAGAGGCAATTACATAAAGTGCTTTACATAAAATAAATACAAAGAAAAGAGCATTGAGAAATAAAAAGATGACAAAATAGAAAGATGTTGTACTCCTCTAAAGGAAACATGGAATCAAAAGTGGTATTAGTCACTCTCACTCTGGTGACAACAAGAATGTCAACCATTCTTTCTGTTATTTCATCCTACTTCAAAGATGCAGGATGTTTGTTTTCCTATGTCAACATGTTGTTCATGCAAACAGACGGGAGATGCATTCACTAATTTTTGCATCCTATCGTAAGCAAATAAAGTATCTATTGATTAATTTGAGAGGAATAATCTCCATTTTGACTGAGATAGAATGTGTGAGAATCAGTGGTTTAAGCATCATTTGTAAGCAGCGTATCAACAAAGAGGACAGGTTCATATCATCATGTCTCCAGTCCACACAAAGTCCACTGTAAATAATTTGCGTTATGAAGATGTCAAAATCCAGTAGGTGGCGGTAATGCAACATTTGGATGCCAACCGCCATAAAGATTAAATAGAAGAAGAAGAACGCATTGACAATTTCCTGTCTCGCGGTGGTCGCGTCACGCTCGCAAAAGATAGATATAAATAGCTGTGTTCCATGAACAAATATAAGACTTCCGCTTTACTTCCGGTTTGCAGAGCTAGCAAATATAAGACTTCCGGTTACCTTCAGAGTAAAAGCGGCGTAATTCATGTTTTTATAAGGCATAGAAAAATGGTTAGTTCGCAGATTAAAACAATAAACAAAGCATCTAAACGAAGGTATACAATACAAATTATGTTTCTGTTTAACACCAACTGTTTTAATAACATTGAGAAAGCTCTTCTCAGTATGTAAATGGCTAAAACCTGTTCACTGGAGTGCTAGCCTTTACAAAATTGGACTCTGGACAGGTTTGTGTTCAGAGTGGGAGCTTGCCAAACATATGCACGTGCTCAGGAAGACCTCCTCTATGAGATCCCACTCTCCGCTAAGGCCATTATGAATAAAAAAAAATATGGCGGCCCATCAAACCCACCCAAACACACTACGGTGACATTTCTGGACAGCTTTTGACACAGTGGACACCCCCGTGTCCAAGATGTCGCCACAAACCATATGTGCACGCGCTCAGGGAGACCTCCTCTATGACATCCCACCCTCCGCTAAGGCCATTAGGAGTAAAAACAAATATGGCGGCCCATCAAACCCCATCAAACACACTACGGTGACATTTCTGGACAGGTTTTGAACAGTGGACACCCCCGTGTCCAAGATGTCGCCACAAACCATATGTGCACGCGCTCAGGGAGACCTCCTCTATGACATCCCACCCTCCGCTAAGGCCATTAGGAGTAAAAACAAATATGGCGGCCCATCAAACCCCATCAAACACACTACGGTGACATTTCTGGACAGCTTTTGAACAGTGGACACCCCCGTGTCCAAGATGTCGCCACAAACCATATGTGCACGCGCTCAGGGAGACCTCCTCTATGACATCCCACCCTCCGCTAAGGCCATTAGGAGTAAAAACAAATATGGCGGCCCATCAAACCCCATCAAACACACTACGGTGACATTTCTGGACAGCTTTTGAACAGTGGACACCCCCGTGTCCAAGATGTCGCCACAAACCATATGTGCACGCGCTCAGGGAGACCTCCTCTATGACATCCCACCCTCCGCTAAGGCCATTAGGAGTAAAAACAAATATGGCGGCCCATCAAACCCCATCAAACACACTACGGTGACATTTCTGGACAGCTTTTGACACCGTGGACACCCCCGTGTCCAAGATGTCGCCACAAACCATATGTGCACGCGCTCAGGGAGACCTCCTCTATGACATCCCACCCTCCGCTAAGGCCATTAGGAGTAAAAACAAATATGGCGGCCCTGTAAACCCCATCAAACACACTACGGTGACATTTCTGGACAGCTTTTGACACAGTGGACACCCCCGTGTCCAAGATGTCGCCACAAACCATATGTGCACGCGCTCAGGGAGACCTCCTCTATGACATCCCACCCTCCGCTAAGGCCATTAGGAGTAAAAACAAATATGGCGGCCCATCAAACCCCATCAAACACACTACGGTGACATTTCTGGACAGCTTTTGACACCGTGGACACCCCCGTGTCCAAGATGTCGCCACAAACCATATGTGCACGCGCTCAGGGAGACCTCCTCTATGACATCCCACCCTCCGCTAAGGCCATTAGGAGTAAAAACAAATATGGCGGCCCATCAAACCCCATCAAACACACTACGGTGACATTTCTGGACAGCTTTTGACACCGTGGACACCCCCGTGTCCAAGATGTCGCCACAAACCATATGTGCACGCGCTCAGGGAGACCTCCTCTATGACATCCCACCCTCCGCTAAGGCCATTAGGAGTAAAAACAAATATGGCGGCCCATCAAACCCCATCAAACACACTACGGTGACATTTCTGGACAGCTTTTGAACAGTGGACACCCCCGTGTCCAAGATGTCGCCACAAACCATATGTGCACGCGCTCAGGGAGACCTCCTCTATGACATCCCACCCTCCGCTAAGGCCATTAGGAGTAAAAAAAAAAAATGGCGGCATTAAAGCCTGGCGGGATAAGAAGGTTGGAAGAATTATAGAGAGACAATTATCCTCTCTCTCACCAATATGGGTAACATAGACTTCCCTCCTTGTCAGTTTTTCAGATTGGATGGATCATTTTCAGATTGGATGTTCATCATTCAAAATAAATGGTGAGAACCGGTCCACAAAACTTAACAACTGGGTGTGATTTTTTTTATGTTACCCTAACCTTGACTGAACTGTTTTACTCATGCAACTTGTTTATCTTTTAAACTTTTAACTGTTTTGCTTGACTGGCCTAAGCCCTTAAACTCAAATGTTTTTACTTTACATTTCCCCTTAAGTGTCTTCATAGTTGTTTAACTAAATAAATAAATATGTTCAATTGTGTACAACACTGTCATGTCCAGATTGTGTCTGCTGGTTGCAGCTCCAGTGACTATTTCACTCAAGCTACTTAAAAGTTAATCAAGACTTTATTCTTACACATAAGAACCTAAATCATAATTCCTCTCACCACGGCTCTGACAATGGCTCTGAAGACGGACCTGATGTCACCCATGTTGCTGTAAGTATAGTGTACATTTTATGTTTATTAAGGTTTTGTCTTAAGAACCAACAATGTTGCATCTTGGTAAATTTGGTCACATGCAGATTTGTAGACTATGTGCTGGTATTTATTTTGTGTAGATGAAAAACAAAGTAGCCTATAAGCCTTTTCTTGTGTGAATGTGTGCGATGAAGTGAAACTGCTTAATTTGAAAATTTGTTGATCATTGTTCTCACAAAACAACTTGATGGTTAATGATAATAATGATAATATTTCTGATCAGAATTTGCTTTTTATTTTCTCCCTATTACAGAGCCTGGATGCTGACTGTGGTGATTCTATACCCAGATATCCAACATCCCCACTCATATTTGAGGATGAACTTTCCACAGAGAGTGAACTTCACTTCAATGATCTACCTAATTGTAGCCCCGCATCAGAGTCACAAAATACCGGTAACTTCGTTCCTGATGACAGTGTTGGCATCGGTGTGTTAGAACCAAGGCAGTCTTTTACGGACTCTGACTCTGAATCCATTATTGGCAGTGGAGAACAACTTCCCCTTGTATATGACAGTCCTGATGAGTCAGTAAATGAGGAATCACATTTGGGAGAAGTCGGTCATGAAAAGTTTGCTCTGGGAAATGAAGACCCACTTTACACTGGTTCACGACTAACCCAAGCTCAGAATTTTTTACTTATACTTTCATTTGTTTTGAGACACAGACTCACAGGCATGGCCCTCTCTGATCTTCTAGATTTGATTAATATTCACTGTCCAGAAAACACACTGTCAACCTCAAAGCATCTGTTCTTAAAAGAGCTTAAGCCAGTACAAGGTCACCTACAATGTCACATATACTGTCCAAACTGTGAGTATTACATCGGTGACCAGGATAGTGAAGGGCAATGTGTTGTATGCAACACAACGTGGGATAAAAAGAGCTCGCTGAAGAATGGAAACTTCTTCATATACTTGCCAATCCAAACACAGTTAGAACATCTTCTTCAAAGGGAAGATATTGCACATTGTCTCAAGCCAGGAGATGGCACGTGTAATTCTGAAATGTATGATGATGTATGCAGTGGTAAAATGTACCATAATCTGAACAAAAATGGAGGCCCGCTTGATTGTCCTCATGGATACTCCTTAACACTCAACTGTGACGGAGTGCCTGTTTTCAAATCATCGCTGTATGGTATTTGACCATTACAAGGGATTGTAAATGAGCTTCCTTACCCTGTGCGGAAAGAAAATGTTTTACTTTTTGGCTTGTGGTTTGGCAATAAAACGCCAAATGTTAATACATTTTTAAAGCCATTCACTCTAGAGTGTCAGAAGTTGTCGACTGTGGGCTTTAAGTTAAAAAGAAACAGCATTTTGGAACAATGTCGAGTTGTGGCAGCTGTTATGATGTGTGATTCAGTAGCCAGGCCCATACTTCAAAACATGACCCAGTTTAATGGTCTATATGGGTGCAGCCTCTGTTTACATCCTGGTGAACAAGTTCAAAAGGGTAATGGTACTGTTAGGGCATACCCATACAAAGACGTTCCAAAAAGGGACCATGCTTCAACCATAAATGATGCAAGGGAGGCTCTGTGTACCACAAAATCTGTGAGGGGTGTTAAAGGGCCCACATGTCTGATAAACATTCCACACTTTGACATTGTATCTGGCATGCCTCCTGACCATATGCATAATATACATCTTGGTGTGGTTAGGCAAATGGCAAGCATGTGGCTGGACAGTGAAAACCATGAGAAGCCATATTACATTGGGACTAGAGTGACTGAGCTTGATGAACAACTCTTACTAATTAAGCCTCCCTGCAATGTGACAAGAGTCCCCCGATCTCTTCAGCAAAGGAGGTTTTGGAAGGCTAGTGAATGGCAGAACTGGTTACTGTTTTATAGTATCTTTGTGCTAAAAGGAATTCTGCCCCAGGCCTTTTACCAGCACTGGTTAGTCCTTGTCACATTTATGTTCTTACTGTGCAAGGATGTTATTACAACAGAGGACTTAAAAAGATGTGAAAAACTCGTAGTAGATTTTGTCAAACAATTCGAAACACTGTATGGAAAGCAAAATGTGTCATTTAATGTACATTTATGTCTCCATTTGCCAGAATCTGTAAAGAATTGGGGACCTTTGTGGGCTCATTCTGGGTGCACGGTGGCTCAGTGGTAGAGCTGTCGCCTCACAGTCAGAAGGTCCTGAGTTCGATTCTCGCCTGGGACACTGTGGGCGCTGTGGTTGTGTTCCCCCCCATATCTTCAGTGCCTACTGCCCAGGTGGGGTATCTTGTCGTAAGGGCCTTTCTCTCTGTGTGGAGTTTGCATGTTCTCCCCGTGCTCCCCCAGGGGGTTCCTCCGTATATAACCCCCCCACTAAAAACATGCAGAAGATCAGATCGTCATCGTCATCCGACCAGTGACGACAACACCCGAAGTTGGTCCCCGGGCGCTGTACGAGAAAGCGACCACTGCTCCTGGCCTGCCCCCCGGAGGAAAGGACATGCCTGGATGGGTTAAATGCAGAGGACACTTTTCACCGGCCACCGTCAGCATGAGTGTGTTGTGGCCGCATGCATGTGTTGTGGTGTTCGTGTGACAATAAAAGACTTGTAAAAGGCTTGTCCCGTTACGAGTTTTTTTTAATATATTTGAGTCATTTAATGGAGAAATACTAAAAATGTTTCATGGCACTCAATGTGTTCCTTTACAGATAATGAAAGAATTCACATATCGGCAAGTATTGCCTCTTTTGAGGAATGATGCACTGAGAAATGCTGTGCCTGAATGCATCCAACTGTATAAAAACTTAACTGGTCAAAAAAGACTGAAGCAGTTTGAAAGAGTAGGCGATCAGGTTATTACCCTTGGTTTGCATTATTCACGAAAACTTAGTAGTGAAGAGACACTGGTCATGAGCAACTTCCAGTCACCGCGGATACAGTTGTGAAAATATTCAGTAGACTTCTAGTCAGCGGAGAACTGTATTACTCACAGGAGTTCACAAGAGTAGTGAAAAGGAACAGCTTCACTGTTTTGTTGCTGAATGGACACATAATCACTGTATACTATTACGTTGTAGTAGAGCAACATGGTAACAGGAAATGCTTTGCTCTTGGAAGAGAGTATGATATATCACACAGTACATTGATTAATGTTGAAAATGTAGTTGGTCTGAAAAGGGTTTTGCGGGGCAGGAAACAGATATTTGATGTGACAATGTTCAAAAGAAAATGTATGCTAATTGATCTGCCACAATATGCAAGCCTCTATGCATGCATACCTCCAAGATCCAGTGTGGAGGATTGAACAGTGTAGGGCAAAGTAAATGTCTATTGGAAAAACTAATAGCATAATAGTATCCTATTGACACTAATAAGGCGGCCCACAGCACACATTTGCTTGAGTGACATCACTGATGACATCACAATTGCTGAAGTGACATCTCTGACTTCAGCCAGAGAAACTGAGCGTGCAAAGCTAAAATACACCCCAAAAAAGTGCACCCATGACACATCCTCTCTAGTCTCCACGCACAGATTTCTAGTACTAGAAGGGGTTAGGGTTAGGCTCGCCCGCAGAGCGTGCTTGCCCGCTGTGCGGATTCGCATTCACATCACTGATGACATCTCTCACTGATGACATCGCAATTGCTCAAGGTGACATCACTCAGCGCACAATTGCTCAACTTTGCATGTCATAGACATTGTGACATCAGTGAAACAATTGTTTTTTTTCTCATTCCTGGTTAATCCTTGTCACATTCATGTTCTTACTATGCAAGGATATTATAACAGTTAAAAATATATGAAAAACTGATTGTATATTTTGTCAAACAATTTGAAACACTATGGAAAAAATGTCATTGTACAATTTGTCTTTTTATTTGCCAGAATCTGTAAAGAATTACAGACCTTTGTGGGCACATTGAGGATATACCTAATGGCCTTAGCGGAGGGTGGGATGTCATAGAGGAGGTCTCCCTGAGCGCGTGCACATATGGTTTGTGGCGACATCTTGGACACGGGGGTGTCCACTGTGTCAAAAGCTGTCCAAAAATGTCACCGTAGTGTGTTTGATGGGGTTTGATGGGCCGCCATATTTGTTTTTACTCCTAATGGCCTTAGCGGAGGGTGGGATGTCATAGAGGAGGTCTCCCTGAGCGCGTGCACATATGGTTTGTGGCGACATCTTGGACACGGGGGTGTCCACTGTTCAAAAGCTGTCCAGAAATGTCACCGTAGTGTGTTTGATAGGGTTTGATGGGCCGCCATATTTGTTTTTACTCCTAATAGCCTTAGCGGAGGGTGGGATGTCATAGAGGAGGTCTCCCTGAGCGCGTGCACATATGGTTTGTGGCGACATCTTGGACACGGGGGTGTCCACTGTGTCAAAAGCTGTCCAGAAATGTCACCGTAGTGTGTTTGATGGGGTTTGATGGGCCGCCATATTTGTTTTTACTCCTAATGGCCTTAGCGGAGGGTGGGATGTCATAGAGGAGGTCTCCCTGAGCGCGTGCACATATGGTTTGTGGCGACATCTTGGACACGGGGGTGTCCACTGTGTCAAAAGCTGTCCAAAAATGTCACCGTAGTGTGTTTGATGGGGTTTGATGGGCCGCCATATTTTTTTTTACTCCTAATGGCCTTAGCGGAGGGTGGGATGTCATAGAGGAGGTCTCCCTGAGCGCGTGCACATATGGTTTGTGGCGACATCTTGGACACGGGGGTGTCCACTGTTCAAAAGCTGTCCAGAAATGTCACCGTAGTGTGTTTGATGGGGTTTGATGGGCCGCCATATTTGTTTTTACTCCTAATGGCCTTAGCGGAGGGTGGGATGTCATAGAGGAGGTCTCCCTGAGCGCATGCACATATGGTTTGTGGCGACATCTTGGACACGGGGGTGTCCACTGTGTCAAAAGCTGTCCAGAAATGTCACCGTAGTGTGTTTGATGGGGTTTACAGGGCCGCCATATTTGTTTTTACTCCTAATGGCCTTAGCGGAGGGTGGGATGTCATAGAGGAGGTCTCCCTGAGTGCGTGCACATATGGTTTGTGGCGACATCTTGGACACGGGGGTGTCCACGGTGTCAAAAGCTGTCCAGAAATGTCACCGTAGTGTGTTTGATGGGGTTTGATGGGCCGCCATATTTGTTTTTACTCCTAATGGCCTTAGCGGAGGGTGGGATGTCATAGAGGAGGTCTCCCTGAGCGCGTGCACATATGGTTTGTGGCGACATCTTGGACACGGGGGTGTCCACTGTTCAAAAGCTGTCCAGAAATGTCACCGTAGTGTGTTTGATGGGGTTTGATGGGCCGCCATATTTGTTTTTACTCCTAATGGCCTTAGCGGAGGGTGGGATGTCATAGAGGAGGTCTCCCTGAGCGCGTGCACATATGGTTTGTGGCGACATCTTGGACACGGGGGTGTCCACTGTTCAAAAGTTGTCCAGAAATGTCACCGTAGTGTGTTTGATGGGGTTTGATGGGCCGCCATATTTGTTTTTACTCCTAATGGCCTTAGCGGAGGGTGGAATGTCATAGAGGAGGTCTCCCTGAGCGCGTGCACATATGGTTTGTGGCGACATCTTGGACACGGGGGTGTCCACTGTTCAAAAGCTGTCCAGAAATGTCACTGTAGTGTGTTTGGGTGGGTTTGATGGGCCGCCATATTTGTTTTTACTCCTAATGGCCTTAGCTGAGAGTGGGATGTCATAGAGGAGGTCTACCCGAGTGTGTGCATATGTTTGGCAAACTCCCACTCTGAACACAAACCTGTCCAGTGTCCAATTTGTAAAGGCTATGCACTCCAGTGAACAGCTTTTATCTATTAAGATACTGAGAAGAAAGTTCTCAATGTTATTGAAACAGTTATTGTCATACAGAAAACATCATTTGTATTGTATAGCTTTATTTAAATGCTTAGTTTATTAGTTTAATGTGGAAAATAATCATTTTTCATTCGCCCCTGTCTGCTCTATAATTGTGCAGAATCGTTCTTTTACTTTGAAATTTTTTGAAAAATCTCACCGGAACTTCTTATATTTGCTAGCTCTTATATTTGCTCATAGAACGCAGCTGATATAAATAAGAGTTTGTTCACCCTTCCTCTAAACTTTAATTGACCAACAGGAGACTCGTATTGGTGATACTATCGGGATATCTGGAGCCGTTTACTTATAGAAGAAGCCTCTCTCCTGCATGGTCTCAGATGAATGGTTCAGCAGCTTAAGCTAACGTTAGCTGTGATTGAAGCTATGGACTGAGCTAGCCTAGGCTAGCTACTCACGCTAAGTTTGTCAGTAAATAGTTGAGGAGGAAAAGTTGCCGTCACTGTGTGAGAATGAACTCCAAAGTGCAGAAGCTGAGAACGGTGGTGAAGCAGCGACTGATTGCGGCTGTTGAAGAGGTATTTGTGCTGTTTGAAAGAATGATAGCAGAATACGAGGAGGAAGCTGCTCTTTCAAAAGAGAAGATCGACCGTCAACAAAGGCTGCTGGACACTGTTTTAAATCCTGAAGTGCGTTTACACAGAGCAGGTTGGTGATATTAAAATTTTCCTTTCTCACATTCTATCATATTTCTGCAGTGGTGGACAGGGCCGTGGTATTCTATAGGAAACTGTGGACGATTCCAAGGGCCCTTGACTGACGGGGGCCCTCCATTTTTTTTTTTTTTTTTTACAGTGCACGTGAACGCAACATACAAGATACCCGTTGAAAAAGTGTCCAGATGTTCATGTCATTCTGGCCAATACTCTTCTGTTATAACATTTCAGTCTGGAATATGGAATATCTTTCAATAATCTTTATGACTAAAACGCTAAAAGTAATCTCATCTGTAAGAAATGACTGTTCTACATTGAAGTTAAAAAAAATGTAAATAATTAACTTGTTGGTTTTGGATTTATTTTGCTTCAAGAGTGCATTGTTTGTGTGACCCTCAACACAGGCTTTGAGAATCCCGGGCCACTTACTGATACTTATGCTTAAATTAACCCACTCATATTCTGGTTTATTTCAAGAAAAACATTTTGGCTAGTGGAAATTCTAATTGGCTAGCAGCCATATTGGCAGGTGGCCAAAAAAGCTAATTTTAAGCCCTGCAGGGAGAGCAAGTGGTGACATAGGAGTGAGTGAGAAAAGGAGCAAATATTGGTGTTTAAGACTGAATAACGACATCACAACTGTTAATTTAAAATGAGTTATTCCTCTAAATCTGACTTCAAATGCCCCAAATTTTTCTGCGCCAGCGCCATTCGGCCCCCAACCCTCAACAAAATCTGGGACATTTTTTTGTGGTCCTCTCTATCATCAAAGTTCCTGGGTTACGGCATGACAATATTTGTTCGGCCCCCGGCAACAATCTGGGCTTCTCATGTGGCCCCCCATGAAAAATAATTGCCCACCCCTGATCTAGCCTCTTAAATTGGTTCTCAAAGTGAACCAGATTCATGCATTTTAGTTTAAAATGTACACATTCTTCTTACAGGGGGCATGGCCCCCCGAACCCCCCAAGAGGGTCCAAGCAAGGTCTACCCACCACAATCTCTCCAAATCCTGTCGGAAACATATTAGTATTTTCTTTGTTCTTAAAAATATACATTGCCTGTTTGTGTTTTACAATATGGATATTGTTTTATTTATAATTAAATTGAGCATTGGGCCTTTATAAAAATGTTTATTTGTATTATTTCAATTGTCACACTCATCAATAGATATTTGAGGTTTGTTTATTAATTGGGAAAAGGACCACTGGAACAAACGCCGCGAAAACATGATCCGGCTACTTTTTCAATCTGACTGGCTACTCAAAAGTTTGGGGAACTCTCTGATTTGAAATGAGATATTCCTCTAAATTGGGCTTCAAATGGCCAAGATTTTCTGCTGCCGCCCTTCGGACGGCGGCATCCGTGGGCCCGATGTGATATCCTTTCATGGGGCCCGAAATCCCTGGCTACGCCCCTGGTGGTGGATAGAGTAAACAAAAATGGTACTCAAGTAAAAGTACAGTTACTGTATAATATATTTACTCGGTAGAAGTAAAAAGTCATACAAATAGTTACTTGAGTAACAGTTAAAAAAACTACTCAAGTAGTCAGTAACTTTGCGAGTAACTAGATGTAATTTATTACGGTAATGTTGTACGATGGTCCATCGTCGTCCTGGAGCATATGTTGTTCTCTGTGGATCCCACTCAATTGGGGGTAGAACAGCCATACAAGCGCCAGGATTGGCCAACGTCAACTTCAGTCCCCAGAACGGTCAAATAAAATCATCCACACGCTATGTCCCGCCTCTCTACCCTGTTCCAGTCAAAGCAATTTTTTTGTTTTCCGTCGGATACGTCATCACAGACCCTGAGATCTAATTTCAGCTCGTCTTTAATATTATGAACTAATGGTAACAAGCTTAGGTTAACTTACTCACAGTTTTGCCTAATGTGTGTATTTGTCTTCTCTCCAGACGTCCAGCAGCTGTTGGTCTGTAAAGAAGAGGATCTCTCTGAGCAGCAGGACTGGAGCTCCAGTCTGGACGAGGAAGTCCCAGAACCACCACACATTAAAGAGGAACTCTGGACCAGTCAGGAGGGAGAACAGCTTCAGGAGAACCCAGAGCCCCCACACATTAAAGAGGAACAGGAGGAACTCTGGACCAGGCAGGAGAGAGAGCAGCTTCAGGAGGACCCAGAGCCCCCATACATTAAAGAAGAACAGGAGGAATTCTGGACCAGGCAGGAGGGAGAGCATCTTCAAGGGTCGGTGGAAGCCCATATTACAGAGTTCCCATTCACTCCTATCCCTGTGAAGAGTGAAGAAGATGAAGAGAAACCTCAGTCCTCACAGCTTCATCAAACCCAAACTGAGGAGAACAGAGAGGCAGAGCCTCTAGCCAGCAGCTCAACTGAACAGATTAAAACAGAAGCTGATGGAGAGGACTGTGTAGTATCAGAACCAGCCAGAGACTTAGATCCAGCTGGTCATTTACATCCAACTAGGGATGGCAAGACTTCACACTCTTCTGAACCTGAGACTGAAGACAGTGATGATGATCGGATGGAAACTAGTGAACCTCAGCCAGGCTTAAACCCACAGAAAAAAAGCGAGGTTCTTGGGAAGAAAAAGGTTAGTTGCTCAGTTTGTGGCAAAATGGTATGTGGTCAATTGAAGAGACACATGAGAGTCCACACAGGTAAAAAGCCATTTACTTGCTCACTCTGTGGTAACAGTTTTCGTAGTAAAGGAAACTTGAAGATACACATGAGAGTCCACACAGGTGAAAAGCCATTTAATTGCTCAGTCTGTGGTAAAGGTTTTAGTATTAAAGGAGACTTGAAGATACACATGAGAGTCCACACAGGTGAAAAGCCATTTCCTTGCTCAGTCTGTGGTAAAGGTTTTAGGAGTAAAGGAGTGTTGAAGATACACATGAGAGTCCACACAGGAGAGAAGGCATTTACTTGCTCGCTCTGTGGTAACAGTTTTAGTCATAAAGGATACTTGAAGATACACATGAGAGTCCACACAGGTGAAAAGCCATTTACTTGCTCAGTCTGTGGGAAAAGTTGCAGTCGAGCTGCACAGCTGAAGATACACATGATAGTCCACACAGGTGAAAAGCCATTTACTTGCTCAGTCTGTGGTAAAGGTTTTAGTAGTAAAAGAGACTTGAAGATACACATGAGAGTCCACACAGGTGAAAAGCCATTTCCTTGCTCAGTCTGTGGTAAAGGTTTTAGGAGTAAAGGAGTGTTGAAGGGACACATGAGAGTCCACACAGGAGAGAAGCCATTTACTTGCTCACTCTGTGGTAAAAGTTTTCTTAGTAAAGGAGTGTTGAAGATACACATGAGAGTCCACACAGGTAAAAAGCCATTTACTTGCTCAGTCTGTGTTAAAGGTTTTAGGAGTAAAGGAGAGTTGAACAAACACATGAGAGTCCACACAGGTGAAAAGCCATTTACTTGCTCACTCTGTGGTAAAGGTTTTAGGAGTAAAGGAGTGTTGAAGAGACACATGAGAGTCCACACAGGTGAAAAGCCATTTCCTTGCTCAGTCTGTGGTAACGGTTTTAGTAGTAAAGGAGAGTTGAAGTCACACATGAGAGTCCACACAAGAGAGAAACCGTTCAGTTGCAGTGTTTGTAGGAAAACATTTATTTGGAAGCAGCAGGTCAAAAAACATAAGTGTTGTGGTGAGAGCAGCAGCAGGTGAAGCTGCAGAGCTGCTGGTTGAGCTGAACTGTTCAGCAGTAACAGAACAATAAACTAGAGACACATCATCATAGTTCATCATTCAGGAGGAAACCCAAACTCTTTTCCATTGTATTTTGCCTTTAATCTCGCTTGATAGACACACTGAATGGCCATCATTCCCACTCCATTATTGAGTCTAAGATTTCCCCGAATCGATCACTAGCGACCGACATATCTGAACGCATCACTAGTGAGTGATGTATTTGGCTACTCTGGTGTTATTTTTTAGCTACACAGATTCTGGTGGTATTTGATAACTTTTAAAAGAAGAAATCTGTCATTTTTGACAAAAATATAATTTTAACATGTTGGTTAAGGATTTCAACTAATATGCCAAAACACTAATGATAAACTGCACGAACGGTTAAAACTTTTTTTTACGGTTAACTTTCAACCAAGAGTCTGTGTCCATCTCTCTCTTTGTCTTGCTTGCTGTATGTCTCCCTCGTCATGTGACAGTGGAAGCCTGCTGCAGCGGGCGAGGAGCCTTCTGACTACCTTCATGTAATAAATAAAGATGAGGAAACAGACTTTTCCCCTTGGCTGTGACCCTGTTCCCTTGACTGTTCTCCTCACACTCTAACAGTCTCAGTACTGCAGTGCTGTTCCTGTTCTCGGTGCCGTTGGCCCACGTTAGGCAGCAGAAAAAGTTCACCTGTTCTGGTTCAGGTTTTATTGTGTTCAATAAAAAATGGTTTCTGTTCTTTAAACTCTTGTCTGTTGTGTTATTTAAAGGATGACTTTACCGATTATCCACCCACTTCGTATCATTATAATTTTGTTAATATAAGCAGGTGGGCAGTGTTTACCTTCGCTGTATGTCTTCCACACGGAGGAGAAGGGTCCAGCTCGGGCCAGAGCCAGTGCAGAGCACACCCTACAGAGCATGCCCATAGGTGAGAAATTGAGAATAAATATAATAAACACAACAATTTACATTGAAATGTGTCAGTCGTAATGTTGACATTTTTTAAACTTAATCGTAACATTCACATTTTGAAAACGTAATGTAACATTACCTTGCCCCCCTACGAGGACCACGTGACTTGTGAGACTAGCCTAGATTTTGTTTATATAGTGAATCAAATTAACAGCTGAGAATTCGGACATTAGTAAAAAAAAAAATTTTTTTATTTATGTAACGTTTACTTAAACGTTACAACGTTGCAGACAGAGTAGCAAGGCTGATCCGTGAGAGGCTGCTGCTGGGACGCGAGTCGGGGTCTTACTTGGCCTCGGCTGGGTCTACTGGGCGAGGGTGTATGATGTTGACAGACCCGAAACACCTTACGACCCCAGTTAACATCACTGATGACGCGTCCCAGCGCATGCTGTAGTATGTATGAATGAATGAATGAATGAATGAATGAATGAATGAATATTTTATTTTCGTGTCTGGCTGCACGCAGCCCATCCCTTACGGGATTATTCAGACACATTTTAAATACAACAATTGTTTCCAGTGCCAACACACTGACACAAAATAATAAACATTATAAATACAATATATGACTCCAATCAGACCTACACAAACTTTTTTTTTTTTATTATTTTTTTTAAGAAAAAGGATGTTAGCGGCTAGATGATGCAATTTACAATACAAACCACGTGAAGAATGCTTAGAAATGAAAACAAATTGAAACCATGTTGGCATGTTCTATCTACAGTGCCACTATGCATAAGTTAGATGTTTCCTTCTGTTCCAGGCTTTATGGATATAATTAGATATTGCAAATGTATGGTTATTAAATAACAATTTAACAATATCACTATCCAGGGACAGACCTACATATGACGGTACTTTGTCAAAGAGTGTTTTTCTTAGGTCATCATAGAGTGGGCAGTACAGTAGAAAGTGGGTTTCATCCTCAACTACACAAAGATCACAGTAGCCACATAGCCTTTCATCTACTTCAGTTCCATTGTACCGTCCTGTTTCAATATGCAGTGGTAATATCCCAGAACGAAACTGTGCACACAGAGATCGCTGGCTCTTAGATAGTTCATACACAACATATTTTTCACAATCATACACAGATTTAAACTGACAATATGTACGTAATTTCGGTTTATCATTGATTTCTTTCAACCATTTAGTTTTATATTTTATCATTGCAAGTTCCTTGAACACCCCCACATCCACCCTCCGCCTGTGGATGTAGAGATGCTCAAGCCCATGCTCCTGGAGAAGATCCAACATTTCTGTCACCCAATGACCTCCTATTGAGAGATCCCACATAAAGATCCTGCTCGCCATTCTGTCATCTGGCAGGTCTAGCATTCTATTCCACAGGTTTACCATATTGCTCTTCCACCGGATTTCACACGGTATCCATCCCATGTCACCATTAACAGCAGTTAAAGGAGCAAATTTGTGGACTCCAAGGAAATATCTGATTGCCCTATTGTGCACGCTTACATTTTTGTTAAAGTATCTGAACCCCCACACTCCAGAGGAGTAATCCAGAATAGGACAGATGCATGACTGGTATAACTGGGTATATGTGGCATAGCCCATATTTCTTAGGATCTTAGTTTTCCCAATGATGCCTCCTAAAGCTCTACTCGCTGAGTCTGCCAACACTGATGTTCCATGTAAGAATGACATGTGTTCATCAAAGAAAAGTCCAAGGTATTTATACTTATTTGTGAATCCAAGTTTGATATCGCCAAAATAAAATTGATGTTCACTTCTTTTCCTACCAGGTTTGCGAAATTCCATAACCTCTGTCTTTTTCGGATTAATAGAAAGACGCCATTTCCTACACCATCCGTCAGCACAAATTAACATTTTTTGCAGGTCGTTTTCATTTTCTGCCATCAATATTATATCATCTGCATAAAGCAGGATATTTACTTTTACTTCCCCACATGTTATCCCCACTCCCAGCTGTTTTATTTCCTTTGTTAAGTCATTTATAAAAATAGCAAAGAGAGTCGGGGAAAGAGAATCTCCTTGTTTCACCCCTGAGGGTGTGGGGAACCACTCCGTATAATATTCATTTAACTTGACACGGGCCACAGGTGCTTTATAGATGGACTGGATGGCAGAATAGAAATTTCCATTAATTCCGGTTTTAAGGAGCCTAAATAAAAGAAGATCTCTATCAACAAAATCAAAAGCCTTTTGAAAATCAATAAAACATGCAAAGGTAGATCTATTTTCCTGGATTCTATTTCTGATTACAGTACATACTGTGTGTATATGATCTATACAAGCTCTTGCTTTGCGAAAACCATTTTGCTCATCCTCTAGCAGGTGATTGTGCTCCAGGAATGCCATCAATCTACGATTTAAAAGAGAGGAGTACAGTTTATAAACTGTGCTGAGTAAGCTAATACCCCTGTAGTTTAATGGCACCCTTGGATCATCTTTAGGAGACTTAGGGATAGGATTTATAGTGGATTTAAGCCAGGTGGAAGGCAAAATACCATGGTTGAAACAGCATTTAAATAAACCATACAGAACATCAAATAATTTAGGAGCTTTAAGCACCTCATTGTACAGTTCTTCAATACCCAAAGCTTTTCCTCTCTTAGCCATGTCAATTGTTTGTTGAACCTCCTCCCTGCTCAGCTCTCTGTTCAAATCATTATCACTGTGTTGGTCCTCCAAGTCTTTCTTCTGTGAACACATCTCAGCATAAAAGCTCTCATCGAAACCTGTATCATTTTTTGAGAAAAGACTAGAGAATCCCTTCTCCCATTCCCCAAGCACCTTCTCTCTGTCTGAAGATAATTCTTGCCCTTGCCAGACTTCCATAGGAATCTTACGATGACGTTTGGGCCCCAGTTTATTAATCTCACTCCAAAAGCACTGAGGGTTGTTAGATTGAGTGTGTTCTAAGTTTAATGCTAAGCCTCTCTGGTACCTCCTTTTGTATAGTCTGAGCTTCTTATCAAACACATGTTGTTTACTTTTAAATGCAATTCTACATTGGATTTTTTGATCTTTACCTTCAGAATGTAAATACAATTGTTCAGCCTTACGCATCCCGGCCCATAAAGTCCCTAATTCTTGATTCCAATATGGCTTATGTAATTTATTTGGCTTATAAGGTCTACTTCTTTTGCCTATATCAGTGTTCCCTAATTCTTTGTGAATCATTTTGCATAATTCATCGTACCATTTATCTAATTCATCTTGCTTTTGGGCAGACACTTCTAATTTACTAATCAATTTCTCCATTGCTACACGAGCCATATTGGAACTTAAAAAGGCCTCAGGAACATTTCTCTTAATCTGTCTTTTAGTAAATTGCATAGGAGAAGCAGCATTATCAGAAATAGATTTTGCAAGGTCAACATAAAATTTCATAAACAACAGAGAGTGATCTGGCAATCGACACCGATCTCCTATTAAATCAAAACATACAGCATTTTCTGCTATTTCAGTTGCCAATAAAACTTTAAACTCAAAACAATTTTCCAAGCAATCAAAGGGGGTAATTATGTAATCAACGGTCGCTTTGCCCTTTGAGGAGACTGATGTAAAATTATCATCCAAAGGGCAAATTCTACCATTGACCACACACATTTTAGAGTCTCTTAAGAATTCGAGCAATATTTCACCATGCTTATTCACATAATCATCTAGAGCAATTCGGGGTGGGATACTATCAATATCTGGGATGAAATCATTTAGTCCTCCTATTCTGGCATTTACGTCGCCACAAATATAGATGGCATCCATTTCTGAGCATAAATAAACTTGACTTAACAAATGACAAATAAATGAAGATGCATCTCTGCCCCAAGGAGATAATTCTGGAGGTAGATAACATGAAAATATAACAAAACAGTATTCAGAATTCCTATGTTCAAAGGATAACCCAATAATTCCATCTATAGACTTGTCCATTATTTCAACCTTATATTCAGAAAATAGCAATGATTTTACAAGAATCCCCACGCCCCCCGACGCTCTAGGTGCTCTCACGTGTGTTATTCTATTATTTCCAAACCACAAGTACCCCTCCAAGTCAATAATTCCCTCTCCACGTAGGTGGGTTTCATTCAGAGAGATGATGTCTGCGTCTAGTGATTGTAGAAGAGCTGTTCTGAGTTCGTGGTTATTATCTGTCCAGCCATTTATGTTCCAATGTGCAAGTGAAATTGATTCACGTAGCTCAGTACTTGCCACATTAGATTTTCAATATTCCTCCTGCTGCCCCCTCTCTCTCGGCGATCTCTGCTGCCCCTCTCTCGATCCCGATAGTCTCCGTTCACCCCATCTCCTCCGCGCTGGTGCGTCCTCTCGTTTTACAAGCCGTCCGTTCCCCGTGATGAAATAGTCTTTTCCTTGCGGCATTTCTTTCAGCATAGTTTTGAAGTTTATTTCCATCAGGCGCTCAGTGTGGGATTTGGCAGATTTCACATACACCTTTTCATAAGCAGGTTGTTCTCTCAGTTTTTGCTTCAATCTCAAGATTGAGATTTTTTCTTCTCTCGAGTTACATTCCACTTTCACCACACCAGGCATGTCACCTCTCCTTCTCATCCTCTCCACGTCTTTGGCCACGATATCACTGCCCAGGCCCTCGGAGAACATCAGATTAATCTTTTCCAATATGTCCTCGTTCCCTTCTTGTTGTAGGCCATAGACTATCAGTGACACTTCAGGATCAAATCGCGGGGCAGGTGTTCCACCTGTTATTTTCTTCTCCAAGCCTTCCAGACGCGCCTGTAGCTGGCCAATCTCCAAGTCGAGCCCCTCCTTGATCTCTTTTCGGCATCTCTCCATTTCATTCATTAGCAACTTCTGGTTCTCTTTTATAGTCTTATCCAATGATTTCTCCAGACTATCGACCTTACTATTAAGCTTCTTATCAAAGCTAGCCTTCAGGTCATCCATTTTGCCGTTCATCTTTTTGAGCTCTTCCATTATCTGTGCATTCGACATATCAGTCGCGTCTGAAGTCTTGCTGCGTAAACCTTTCATTCACCATACAACACGCAGCCGGTGGTGCCTTTTGTTTGTAGCTAGCTAGCTAGTACGCTAGCGTTAGTCCATACGTTCAGACCGTTACAAACGTTTCTTCTTACTCATCCGGAGTCGATTCCGGGATATAGAGCGCAATTGAGTTAGTCCCTTAGCGTAGGTAGAGTTTTTCTTAATTTAAACTCCTTTAAACTGTATATATGTATACATGTATATATGTATATTTAAACATAGAATCCTGGCTCCCCTGGCCAGTGACACTTAGGAATAGACTAGGTGACAACCAAGTATAGTTTGGTGACAAGCTGGAGAGACAGTTGACAGTTGGAGAGACGGCATCCAGTACGGGATGGGTTTGGCACCCCAGCCTGGCTCTCTTGTGAGGGAGAAATCCACAAACGCTACGGATCAGCCTCCTGAAAATCTGTGCAAAGATCGGCGCGGCCTGGGGTCCTTCAGGCTAGAGCGAGGTGCTCGGCGCAGGCGAATGACGTGCAGCGCACAGGCCTTCTTGAGGCGTCCTCTCTGTCCACGGTAGGACTGTCTTTTCCCCGGGAGGGTCTGATGAGATGAAGGAGGAGCCCGGCCTGGTCTCACCCACAGGGCCTATACCCTCCATGCACTGTAGCACTAAACTCTATTGCAGCGGATTGGGCATCATCAACCCTTCCGCGGGCAACGTTGCAGACAGAGTAGGAAGGCTGATCCATGAGCGCCTGCTTCTGGGACGCGGGTCGGGGTCGTAATCGGCCTCGGCTGGGTCTACTGGGTGAGGGTGTATGATGTTGACAGACCCGAAACACCCCACGACCCCAGTTAACATCACTGATGATGCGTCCCAGCGCATGCTGTAGTAGTATGTATATTTAAACAAACAATTAAGATAGAAATCTGTTTTACAATGTTGACCTGACCAAGAAGGCAGCACAATTCACATGTCATGTCAGGGCATCAATACTTACAACATGGAAAACAATTAAAACTGGAGGGGCCAAAAAACATTACAAACACAAACGCACATTACAGAAGATATAGCATTCTAAATTACATTACATTTCCACAGGAGCAGCTAATGGTGAGGACCTCAGTGATCTTTTGTTTCAAACTAGACCAAACAAAGAGAAGAGGATCCAGGTTAAGCTGGACTTGCAGGTCGTTCCAGGACCAAGGGCCAAAATAAGAGAGACTCCTTTTTCCAGCCTCAGTCCTCACACTTGGCACCTCAAACCCAGCCAAGTGCTGGATCTGAGGCTATAGGAGCAGATGTACCGCGGTTACTTGCCTAATATGGCTTTATACATTACATTTTGCCAAATTGCTGCATCCTGTGTGAAGCAAGTGAGGGCCAACCAATCAGAGAATATAAAATACAATGGTGAGTCCTATAAGCTGAGTTAGATATATATCTCAGAGCAGCATAATAAAGTCCTATAAGCTGAGTTAGATATACATCTCAGAGCAGCATGATAAAGTCCTCTAAGCTGAGTTAGATATATATGTCAGAGCAGCATGATAAAGTCCTATAAGTTGAGTTAGATATATATTTCAGAGCAGCATGATAAAGTCATATAAGCTGAGTTAGATATATATATCAGAGCAGCATGATAAAGTCCTATAAGCTGAGTTAGATATATATATCAGAGCAGCATGATAAAGTCCTATAAGTTGAGTTAGATATATATATCAGAGCAGCATGATAAAGTCCTATAAGCTGAGTTAGATATATATATCAGAGCAGCATGATAAAGTCCTATAAGTTGAGTTAGATACATATATCAGAGCAGCATGATAAAGTCCTATAAGCTGAGTTAGATATATATCTCAGAGCAGCATGATAAAGTCCTATAAGCTGAGTTAGATATATATGTCAGAGCAGCATGATAAAGTCCTATAAGCTGAGTTAGATATATATCTCAGAGCAGCATGATAAAGTCCTATAAGCTGAGTTATATATCTCAGAGCGGGGGAGGGGGGGGGGCTGGCATTAGTTGGTGAGATGGGTCCAGCCTCCCTGAACCGTCCTGTGGAAAGCATGGAGGTGAGTGTGTGATTGTGATTGGAGGAGTCTGGAGATCCCACCTGTTTCCATTGGCGCACCATGGCTTTCTGGAGGAGGGGCTCAGACACCATCCCCCCATTCCCGTGTGTGTGTGTGTGTGTGTGTGTGTGTGTGTGTGTGTGTGTGTGTGTGTGTGTGTTGGTGTGTCCATTGTGTCAATTTGGGTGAGGAGATGTGTATCCCATGATGTAGGCATGCACCACAGAATATGACATAGGCCTATATTTCAAATGTATTTCAAAAATATAGGCTACTTTGGCAAGACAAGGCAAGTTTATTTGGATAGCACATTTCCATACACCGAGGCAATTACATAAAGTGTTTTACATAAAATAAATACAAAGAAAAGAGCATTGAGAAATAAAAAGATGACAAAATAGAAAGATGTTTTACTCCTCTAAAGGAAACATGGAATCAAGTGGCATTAGGTCTGGTATTGAGTCACTCTCACACTGGTGACAACAACAACATTGTCAACCAATAGACCTACAATTAAGTGTGCCTCTTCTTCAAAGATAATCACAACTATAGACATTGAACATTTAGCCGATGTGCTCTCAATGCATATAGAATAGAATATATGTGAAGCTGATTAATATACACATATTTCTGTTTCTGTTATTTCATATACTTCAAAGATGCAGGATGTTTATATAGCCTATTTGTTTTCCTATGTCAACATCTTGTAATATGCAAACAGACGGGTGATTATTTTTTGCATCCTGTTGTAAGCAAATAAAGTATCTGTTGACTAATTTGAGAGGAATAATCTCCATTTTGACTGAGATATAATGTGTGAGAATCAGTGGTTTAAGCATCATTTGTAAGCAGAGTATCAACAAAGAGGACAGGTTCATATCATCATGTCTCCAGTCCACCCAAAGTCCACTGTAAATAGTTTGCGTTATGAAGATGTCCAAATCCAGTAGGTGGCGGTAATGCAACATTTGGATGCCAACCGCCATAAAGATTAAATAGAAGAAGAAGAACGCATTGACAATTTCCTGTCTCGCGGTGGTCGCGTCACGCTCGCAAAAGATAGATATAAATAAGAGTTTGTTCACCCTTCCTCTAAACTTTAATTGACCAACAGGATCTCGTATTGGTGATACTATCGGGATATCTGGAGCCGTTTACTTATAGAAGAAGCTTCTCTCCTGCATGGTCTCAGATGAATGGTTCAGCAGCTTAAGCTAACGTTAGCTGTGATTGAAGCTATGGACTGAGCTAGGCTAGGCTAGCTACTCACGCTAAGGTTGTCAGTAAATAGTTGAGGAGGAAAAGTTGCCGTCACTGTGTGAGAATGAGCTCCAAAGTGCAGAAGCTGAGAACGGTGGTGAAGCAGCGACTGATTGCGGCTGTTGAAGAGGTATTTGTGCTCTTTGAAAGAATGATAGCAGAATACGAGGAGGAAGCTGCTCTTTCAAAAGAGAAGATCGACCGTCAACAAAAGCTGCTGGACACTGTTTTAAATCCTGAAGTGCGTTTACACAGAGCAGGTTGGTGATATTACAATTTTCTTTTCTCACATTCTATCATATTTCTGCAGTGGTGGACAGGGCCGTGGTATTCTATAGGAAACTGTGGACGATTCCAAGGGCCCTTGACTGACAGGGGCCCTCAATTTTTTTCTTTTTTACAGTGCACCTGAACGCAACATACAAGATACCCGTTGAATAAGTGTCCAAATGTTCATGTCATTCTGGCCAATACTCTTCTGTTATAACATTTCAGTCTGGAATATGGAATATCTTTCAATAATCTTTATGACTAAAACGCTAAAAGTAATCTCATCTGTAAGAAATGACTGTTCTACATTGAAGTAAAAAAATGTAAATAATTAACTTGTTGGTTTTGGATTTATTTTGCTTCAAGAGTGCATTGTTCGTGTGATCCTCAACACAGGCTTTGAGAATCCCGGGCCACTTACTGATACTTATGCTTAAATTAACCCACTCATATTCTGGTTTATTTCAAGAAAAACATTTTGGCTAGTGGAAATTCTAATTGGCTGGTAACTGCTAGCAGCCATATTGGCAGGTGGCCAAAAAAGCTAATTTCAAGCCCTGCAGGGAAAGCAAGTGATGACGTAGGAGTGAGTGAGAAAAGGAGCAAATATTGGTGTTTAAGACTGAATAACGACATCACAACTGTTCATTTAAAATGAGTTATTCCTCTAAATCTGACTTCAAATGCCCCAAATTTTTCTGCGCCAGCGCCGTTCGGCCCCCAACCCTCAACAAAATCTGGGACATTTTTTTGTGGTCCTCTCTATCATCAAAGTTCCTGGGTTACGGCATGACAATATTTGTTCGGCCCCCGGCAACAATCTGGGTTTCTCATGTGGCCCCCCATGAAAAATAATTGCCCACCCCTGATCTAGCCTCTTAAATTGGTTCTCAAAGTGAACCAGATTCATGCATTTTAGTTTAAAATGTACACATTTCCTTACAGGGGGCATGGCCCCCCGAACCCCCCAAGAGGGTCCAAGCAAGGTCTACCCACCACAATCTCTCCAAATCCTGTTGGAAACATACAGTTATTAGTATTTTCTTTGTTCTTAAAAATATACATTGCCTGTTTGTGTTTTACAATATGGATATTGTTTTATTTATAATTAAATTGAGCATTGGGCCTTTATAAGAATGTTTATTTGTATTATTTCAATTGTCACACTCATCGATAGATATTTGAGGTTTGTTTATTAATTGGGAAAAGGACCATTGGAACAAACGCCGCGAAAACATGATCCGGCTACTTTTTCAATCTGACTGGCTACTCAAAAGTTTGGGGAACTCTCTGATTTAAAATGAGATATTCCTCTAAATTGGGCTTCAAATGGCCAAGATTTTCCGCTGCCGCCCTTCGGACGGCGGCAGCCGTGGGCCCGATGTGATATCCTTTCATGGGGCCCGAAATCCCTGGCTACGCCCCTGGTGGTGGATAGAGTAAACAAAAATGGTACTCAAGTAAAAGTACAGTTACTGTATAATATATTTCCTCGGTAGAAGTAAAAAGTCATACAAATAGTTACTTGAGTAACAGTTAAAAAAACTACTCAAGTAGTCAGTAACTTTGCGAGTAACTAGATGTAATTTATTACGGTAATGTTGTACGATGGTCCATCGTCGTCCTGGAGCATATGTTGTTCTCTGTGGATCCCACTCAATTGGGGGTAGAACAGCCATACAAGCGCCAGGATTGGCCAACGTCAACTTCAGTCCCCAGAACGGTCAAATAAAATCATCCACACGCTATGTCCCGCCTCTCTACCCTGTTCCAGTCAAAGCAATTTTTTTGTTTTCCGTCGGATACGTCATCACAGACCCTGAGATCTAATTTCAGCTCGTCTTTAATATTATGAACTAATGGTAACAAGCTTAGGATAACTTACTCACAGTTTTGCCTAATGTGTGTATTTGTCTTCTCTCCAGACGTCCAGCAGCTGTTGGTCTGTAAAGAAGAGGATCTCTCTGAGCAGCAGGACTGGAGCTCCAGTCTGGACGAGGAAGTCCCAGAACCACCACACATTAAAGAGGAACTCTGGACCAGTCAGGAGGGAGAACAGCTTCAGGAGAACCCAGAGCCCCCATACATTAAAGAAGAACAGGAGGAATTCTGGACCAGGCAGGAGGGAGAGCATCTTCAAGGGTCGGTGGAAGCCCATATTACAGAGTTCCCATTCACTCCTATCCCTGTGAAGAGTGAAGAAGATGAAGAGAAACCTCAGTCCTCACAGCTTCATCAAACCCAAACTGAGGAGAACAGAGAGGCAGAGTCTCTAGCCAGCAGCTCAACTGAACAGATTAAAACAGAAGCTGATGGAGAGGACTGTGTAGTATCAGAACCAGCCAGGGACTTAGATCCAGCTGGTCATTTACATCCAACTAGGGATGGCAAGACTTCACACTCTTCTGAACCTGAGACTGAAGACAGTGATGATGATCGGATGGAAACTAGTGAACCTCAGCCAGGTTTAAACCCACAGAAAAAAAGCGAGGTTCTTGGGAAGAAAAAGGTTAGTTGCTCAGTTTGTGGCAAAATGGTATGTGGTCAATTGAAGAAACACATGAGAGTCCACACAGGTAAAAAGCCATTTACTTGCTCACTCTGTGGTAAAGGTTTTAGTAGTAAAGGAGACTTGAAGATACACATGAGAGTCCACACAGGTGAAAAGCCATTTCCTTGCTCACTCTGTGGTAACAGTTTTCGTAGTAAAGGAAACTTGAAGATACACATGAGAGTCCACACAGGTGAAAAGCCATTTCCTTGCTCAGTCTGTGGTAAAGGTTTTAGTATTAAAGGAGACTTGAAGATACACATGAGAGTCCACACAGGTGAAAAGCCATTTGATTGCTCAGTCTGTGGTAAAGGTTTTAGTATTAAAGGAGACTTGAAGATACACATGAGAGTCCACACAGGAGAGAAGCCATTTACTTGCTCAGTCTGTGGGAAAAGTTGCAGTCGAGCTGCACACCTGAAGATACATATGAGAGTCCACACAGGTGAAAAGCCATTTACTTGCTCAGTCTGTGGTAACGGTTTTAGTCATAAAGGATACTTGAAGATACACATGAGAGTCCACACAGGAGAGAAGCCATTTACTTGCTCAGTCTGTGGGAAAAGTTGCAGTCGAGCTGCACACCTGAAGATACATATGAGAGTCCACACAGGTGAAAAGCCATTTACTTGCTCAGTCTGTGGTAACAGTTTTAGGAGTAAAGGAGAGTTGAACAAACACATGAGAGTCCACACAGGTGAAAAGCCATTTACTTGCTCACTCTGTGGTAAAGGTTTTAGGAGTAAAGGAGTGTTGAAGATACACATGATAGTCCACACAGGTGAAAAGCCATTTACTTGCTCACTCTGTGGTAAAGGTTTTAGGAGTAAAGGAGTGTTGAAGAGACACATGAGAGTCCACACAGGTGAAAAGCCATTTCCTTGCTCAGTCTGTGGTAAAGGTTTTAGTAGTAAAGGAGAGTTGAAGTCACACATGAGAGTCCACACAAGAGAGAAACCGTTCAGTTGCAGTGTTTGTAGGAAAACGTTTAGTTGGAAGCACCATGTCAAAAAACATAAGTGTTGTGGTGAGAGCAGCAGCAGGTGAAGCTGCAGAGCTGCTGGTTGAGCTGAACTGTTCAGCAGTAACAGAACAATAAACTAGAGACACATCATCATAGTTCATCATTCAGGAGGAAACCCAAACTCTTTTCCATTGTATTTTGCCTTTAGTCTCGCTTGATAAACACACTGAATGGCCATCATTCCCACTCCATTATTGAGTCTAAGATTTCCCCGAATCGATCACTAGCGACCGACATATCTGAACGCATCACTAGTGAGTGATGTATTTGGCTACTCTGGTGTTATTTTCAGTTACACTGATTCTGGTGGTATTTGATAACTTTTAAAATAAGAAATCTCTGTTTTGTCAAAAATGTAATTTTAATATGTTGTTTAAGGATTTCAACCAATATTCTACCGCTAAAACACTAATGATAAACCACACCAACGGTTAAAACTTTTTTTTACAGTTAACTTTCAACCAAGAGTCTGTGTCCATCTCTCTCTTTGTCTTGCTTGCTGTATGTCTCCCTCGTCATGTGACAGTGGAAGCCTGCTGCAGCGGGCGAGGAGCCTTCTGACTACCTTCATGTAATAAATAGAGATGAGGAAGCAGACTTTTGCTGTGACCCTGTTCCCTTGACTGTTCTCCTCACACTCTAACAGTCTCAGTACTGCAGTGCTGTTCCTGTTCTCGGTGCTGTTGGCCGACGTTAGGCAGCAGAAAAAGTTCACCTGTTCTGGTTCCCTTCCCCATTTCTTTCAACACACCTTGCAAACAAATAAAGTTATAGAATAAGAACTTATAAACCAAGCTGGACCAGAATCACACTGTTCTGAACTTTTTTGTGGTGATTTTCCGACATTATTTTGAAAAATAAAAATAAATGCATCTTAGAAAATAGGAGCAGTTTTCATTGTTTGCACAGGAGGTTTAGCTTGTTTACATTTTGTCTGGTAATTTTATTTTATATAATGTTAAAAGTTGTTTAAACAAATAGTTTAGTTAGATGATTTACAAATATTTTGTGCTTTGTATACTGTTAAGTTTTTATTTTTTTATTTTTTTGTGTTCAATAAAAATTGGTTTCTGTTCTTTAAACTGTTGTCTGTTGTGTTGTTTAAAGGATGGCTTTACCGATTATCCACCCACTTTGTATCATTATAATGTTGTTAATATAAACAGATGGGCAGTGTTTACCTTCGCTGTATATTTTCCACACAGAGGAGAAGGGTCCAGCTCGGGCCAGAGCCAGTACAAAGCACGCCCGCTAAGTACAGAGCACGCCCATAGGTGAGAAATGGAGAATTAAAATAATAAACACAATTTAAATTGAAATGTGTCAATCGTAATGTTCAAATTTTTTAAACTTGATCGTAACATTCACATTTTGAAAACTTAATGTAACATTACCTCGCCCCCCTCCAGAGCACGCCCACTATCGTCTGACCACGTGACTCGTGACACTAGCCTAGATGATGTCTTGTCTCACGTAAACAGACCCACCGTCGACATGATCAAGCTTCCAGCGACGGAGGTCGGTAGATATCATCTAGGTCTGGCACTGCGAGACTAATGTCTATATAGTGAATCAAATTAAAAGCTGAGAATTCGGACACTGACTAATTTTATTTATTTATTTATTTATCCTATCCTATAAGCTGAGTTATATATCTCAGAGCGGGGGGGTGGGGGGCTGGCATTAATTGGTGAGATGGGTCCAGCCTCCCTGGGCCGTCCTGTGGAAAGCGTGGAGGGGAGTGTGTGATTGTGATTGGAGGAGCCTGGAGATCCCACCTGTTTCCATTGGCGCACCATGGCTTTCTGGAGGAGGGGGCTCAGACACCCCTTTCCCCCGTCCCCTGTGTGTGTGTGTGTGTGTATGTGTGTGTGTGTGTGTGTATGTGTGTTTGTGAGTGTGCGTGTTGGTGTGTCCATTGTGTCAATTTGGGTGAGGGGATGTGTATCCCATGATTTAGGCATGCACAACATAATATGACATATTCAAAACATAAAATATCCCAACAAGCTATTTCAAAATATAGGCTACTTTGGCAAGACAAGGCAAGTTTATTTGGATAGCACATTTCCATACACAGAGGCAATTACATAAAGTGCTTTACATAAAATAAATACAAAGAAAAGAGCATTGAGAAATAAAAAGATGACAAAATAGAAAGATGTTTTACTCCTCTAAAGGAAACATGGAATCAAGTGGCATTAGGTCTGGTATTGAGTCACTCTCACACTGGTGACAACAACAACATTGTCAACCTATAGGCCTACAATTAAGTGTGCCTCTTCTTCAAAGATAATCACAACTATAGACATTGAATTTGAATTGAATTGAATTTTTATTAGGAATTTCATAAAAGTATCACATTTTCAAAATAACACATAATCATTTTAAAAAAACATGACACCACAAATTAAAAAATCCCAGAGGATAGCACTTAAAGCATTAATTAAAACACTTATTTCCAAAGTGGTCCTCGATGGTACCTATACAAAGACACAACATACAGAAAACAAAAATACATAGGCCTACACTATAAAAACCTAACATAACTGAACATTTAACCGATCTGCTCTCAATGCATATAGAATAGAATATATTTGAAGCTGATTAATATACACATATTTATGTTTCTGTTATTTCATATACTGTACTTCAAAGATGCAGGATGTTTATATAGCCTATTTGTTTTCCTATGTCAACATGTTGTAATATACAAACAGACGGGTGATTTTTTTTGCATCCTGTTGTAAGCAAATAAAGTATCTGTTGACTAATTTGAGAGGAATAATCTCCATTTTGACTGAGATATAATGTGTGAGAATCAGTGGTTTAAGCATCATTTGTAAGCAGAGTATCAACAAAGAGGACAGGTTCATATCATCATGTCTCCAGTCCACCCAAAGTCCACTGTAAATAGTTTGCATTATGAAGATGTCAAAATCCAGTAGGTGGCGGTAATGCAACAGTTTTAGTAGTAAAGGAGTGTTGAAGAGACACATGATACACAGGAGAGAAGGCATTTACTTGCTCTGTCTGTGGTAAAAGTTGCAATCGAGCTGCACACCTGAAGATACACATGAGAGTCCACACAAGAGAGAAACCGTTCAGTTGCAGTGTTTGTAGGAAAATGTTTAGTTGGAAGCAGCAGGTCAAAAAACATAATTATTGTGGTGAGAGCAGCAGCAGGTGAAGCTACAGAGCTGCTGGTTGAGCTGAACTGTTCAGCAGTAACAGAACAATAAACTAGAGACACATCATCATAGTTCATCATTCAGGAGGAAACCCAAACTCTTTTCCATTGTATTTTGCCTTTAGTCTCGCTTGATAAACACACTGAATGGCCATCATTCCCACTCCATTTAGTCCATGGGCCAAGGCTGAAATTTTGACATATCGGTACCACCTGAGGTGACCGCACGATTTTGTTATTTTTGTCTTCCTACATGTCTCTAGTTTATATTTTGGTATGATAACCCTTCCGATTTGGTAGCTTAAGGATAGTTATCACTCTGTAAACAAACCTACCCCCAAAAAATGACAAAACCCTGATTTCATCATATCTCCTGAACCACACATGATAACGCAGAAAATGTGATGTCTACCCCTATGTTTTCATGGTCAGGGATTACAATGACACCCTATACAACATCATAAACTGTTTTGGTGAATTCAGTGGTGTTTTGAGAAGGATACAATGCAATTAGTCCATGGGCCAATGGTGAAATCGGTACTACCTAAGGGGCCCGCGCAATTTTTGTATTTTTGTCTTCCTACATGTCTCTAGTTTATATTTTGGTATGATAACCCTGCCAATCTGGTAGCTTATTGATAGTTATCACTCTGTAAAAAACCTTCTCCCATATAAATGACAAAACCCTGATTTCTGTGTATTAGTCCAGATGATATGTGAAAATCATGTTCACTTTTTCATAAAAGCATGAAACTTGGTACGCATATAGTTTGGGGCCCCGTAAATCTTCAGAAATTAAGCCATCACAAAAATGCCTCGTGGTGGCCATTTTAATTCCGCCATAAGTGAATTATGTAGTTTGCATCATATCTGCTGAACCACACATGATAACACAGAAAAGGTGATGTCTATCCCTATGTTTTCATGGTCAAGGATTACAATGATACCATATAGAACATCATAAACTGTTAAAGTAACTAATCAATGGTGAATTTAATGACCTGAGAAGGAAATCACAGTTTCTGATAACTGATGCTATAACCTCAATTCCATGACCACTCTCTGGCTAACATTTTTTGATTGATTTGAGTAATTTGACTTCCATGGGCCTTTTGTTAAAATAGCCCCCAGGCCCCTTCCAAACATCCTGCGACTTTCTGCCAGACGGCCAAATCCAAGATGGCCACTGGTACAATCTTGAAAAATTTACTTTTGAACCAGAGCACCTAGGATAATGTATGAAGACACTTTTCGGTGTAAGTCAACCACAAAGAATCTGATTCTGACATCAGTTTAACATTCTGACATAATTTTGACCCAGAATTCCAAGATGGCTCCCATCCAGTAGCGTGAAAACTTAACTTTTGAATGGCAACATATACGTATGTGGTGTTTGGGGTTTACCATTTTTAGAGTAAGGACGGAGATTAACAATGGTGAATTATAGCTATTTTAATTGCAAATCCATGCCTACCAAACATGGTTTAGTAATGACTAATGGCCAGCCTCCCCTCCCTACCGGGAGAGGAGTCTGGCGCCATGGAAACAGGCAACTGGGATAAGCCCTCCCCTGCTCTACAGCTGCTCCCCATTGGAGCGACTGTTTCAGTGGCTGCCGGATGTCTGCTCCCGGCTTATTACAAACTCTGTCATTGGCTCCGACCATGTCAATCAGAGCAGCTTCCGCTCCCTCCTCTCTGTGTGTCGCTGTAAATACTAGCTAGCAAGCTAACGGCAGAAACCTACACGCTCGCTTGTTGCTACACGCTGAAAAGGGCAAGTTGGATTGTTGGAAACTATTTTCCAAGGGTACTGCACCGCCCATCGCAATCCCACTATGCAGACCTGCGTGGGAGGCAAGGCTGGCCAGCGAGACTATGGGATAGGTGAAGGTGAATAGCCTATGTCCATTGTCCAACAAGTTTTCTCAATTAATTTCCCTCTTTGCGATGTGATAAAAGTTTCTCAGTAAGTTATAGTTGATTGCCTCACTGAATTATCTGCTAATATCCAATTTTAGCAGCAGAATTTGATGTCCTGGCGTGGCACGTCCGTGTGTAATGACATATCCAAAAGGAATTTTACTCTGCGCTGCACAGCATAGAGATTATGGTGCGCTCAAGCGCAGCAGAGTATTTATCGCGTAAGAGGTGTTTTTTGTTAGCGCGTAAGAGGTGCTGCCCCGTATTCTGCGCAGAAACGACTGATTGTGGCACGCCTATGTCCAGTAAAATTATAACAGGCATGCGCTTGTGCACGCACCCAATTTGCATTTCGCGCGGCGTTAACGAGCGCAAACACTAAATTACCGCTTTTGTGAAGGTAGGGCCCCCGGGTCTTGCAAGAATCTGGTCAACTTCTCCTCTCCTGCAGCATGGGCTGATTTTAAGTCTGCAATGAGTTCATCAGAGGCAGGCAGACTGTAGGGTGCGGAGGGTTGGGGAGGCCAGGTCAAACGGCAAGGAGTTGAACTCATGCATGCAGGCATGGCTCAAAATGGATGCGAAAAGGTGCAAACACACCAGACGCTGAAGTGACGAAGCATCTGGAAGCGCAGCCAGTTTCATTTTGGCGCACTTGTTAGCACATTAGACCGTTCAGTCAGACCTGCCGTGATGTAGCCGGCTCGCCCCATGCAGAGATTGTTTCGGCGTCTGATCTATTTTTGTGTGAGACCCGCGAGTGATTGTGTGAAGCCAGATAGGAAGTCAGTACAAGTTGTCACCGGCGCCGAGCAAAGCAGTGCGTCTGGTGTGAATGGCCAGGGTCCTGCTCCAGCTGAATTTACACACAGCGGCACTTTGCGTCTGCAGCATCACAATCATCTTCCACCCTCCTCCCTGCATGCATGCTCCAACCCACTCTGACTGACTGGTGGCGACCATTTATGGATTTCGTTTCCACTCCCTCCGTGTCGAATCTGTCTATCTCAAATGCCTGTGCCACTGTGAAACAACAACATCAACAATGCTAGCTCGTTGCTACATGCTGAAAACGGTTGGATCTGGATTGTGCAATAAAGCAGGCCTGCTTGATAGTTTTGGTGGATAGTTGTAAAGGTGAACGGAGCCTGTTTCCCCTATACCAGGGTGGAGGTATTAGCAGCCAGACTCTGCCATTGTAGGGAGGGAGTCTGGCAAGCGAGACTACCCGGGGAGGAACTCAAGGTAGGAGCTGCTGAGATGGAGTGGAGCGCTCCAAGGCAGTGATTGACCTGGTTGTGGTCAACTTGTAAACCTCCACGAGTTGCTGGGACATTGTGTTTTTGATGAATATGTGGCCTTATTCAACTCCTACAGCACATACAGGAAGACGCAGAAGAGCAAGCGCATCTAGAAGCTCTATCTCCAATCTGTAGGGCTGCAAGAACCCTACATCACTCTCGTTGACATGGGCATGATCTAGAGGATGGCAACTCCATCAGCAATTGGATCGGCAGACACAAGATGGCACCCCATACAAGTGGTCGGACTATGTCCACAAGGTGTCATCCATCATCCTTGCCCGCCATGGTGATGTTGACATATCATCTGTGTGATCGACCGGTATGACACAGCATACTTGGCTAAAGATAATGAGCGGAATCTGATGATTCAGAATCTATAGCTACAGCTAATAAAAAGAGCTTATTTTAGTTATCTTGTCATACATTCATTAAATATTTTAATGCAAGAAATCCTGGGGGTAGTTGGTACAGCAGTACCAAGGTAAAATGGGTGTTGACATTAACATCTTTTCAGTGAACATAATTCTGAAATGACTCCCAAAACATCCACCATTGTTAATCTCCTTCCTTGTGGTAAACCCCAAACGCACAGTATACCTTCCCATTCAAAAGTTACATTTCCACAATACTGGATGGCAGCCATCTTGGAATTCTGGGTCAAAACTATGCCATAATGTCAAACTGATGTCAGAATCGGATTCCTCGTGGTTGACTTACACCGAAAAGTGTCTTCATACATTATTCTATGTGCTCTGGGTCAAAAGTCAATTTTTTAACATGGCGCCAGTGGCCATCTTGGATTTGGCCATCTGGCAAGGAAAATCCCAGGATCTTTAGGAGGGACCTGGGCGCCATTTTAACAAAAGGTCTATATAAGTCAAATCACTCATCAAAACATCTTAGCCAGAGAATGGTCATGGCTTTGAAGTTATAGCATCGGTTATCAGATACTGTCATTTCCTTATCACGTCGTCATCAAATTCAGCATTGATTAGTCACTTTAACAGTTTATGATGTTCTATATGGTATCATTGTAATCCTTGACCATGGAAACTTTGGGATAGACATCTCCTTTTCTGTGTTAGCATGTGTGGTTCAGGAGATATGATGCAAACTACATAATTTGCTTATGGCAGAATTAAAATGGCCGCCACAAGGCATTTTTGCGATGGCTCAATTTCTGAAACTGTACAGGGCCCCAAACTATAAGCGTACCAAGTTTCATGCTTTTACGAAAAAGGGAACATCATTTTCACAAATCATCTGGACTAATACACAGAAATCAGGGTTTTGTCATTTATATGGGGGTAGGTTTGTTTACAGAGTGATAACTATCCTTAAGCTACCAAATCGGCAGGGTTATCATACCAAAATATAAAGTAGAGACATGTAGGAAGACAAAAATAACAAAATCGTGCGGTCACCTCAGGTGGTACCGATTTTTGCCTTGGCCCATGGACTAATTATTGAGTCCAAGATTTCCCCGAATCGATCACTAGCGACCGACATATCTGAACGCATTACTAGTGAGTGATGTATTTGGCTACTCTTCTGTTATTTTCAGTTACACTGATTCTGGTGGTATTTGATAAATTTTAAAAGAAGAAATCTCTCAGTTTTGTCAAAAATATAATTTGAATATGTTGTTTAAGGATTTCAACCAATATTCTACCGCTAAAACACTAATGATAAACCACACCAACGGTTAAAACTTTTTTTTACAGTTAACTTTCAACCAAGAGTCTGTGTCCATCTCTCTCTTTGTCTTGCTTGCTGTATGTCTCCCTCGTCATGTGACAGTGGAAGCCTGCTGCAGCGGGCGAGGAGCCTTCTGACTACCTTCATGTAATAAATAAAGATGAGGAAACAGACTTTTCCCCTTGGCTGTGACCCTGTTCCCTTGGCTGTTCTCCTCACACTCTAACAGTCTCAGTACTGCAGTGCTGTTCCTGTTCTCGGTGCCGTTGGCCCACGTTAGGCAGCAGAAAAAGTTCACCTGTTCTGGTTCCCTTCCCCATTTCTTTCAACACACCTTGCAAACAAATAGTTATAGAATAAGAACTTATAAACCAAGCTGGACCAGAATCACACTGTTCTGAACTTTTTTGTGGTGATTTTCCAACATATTATTTTGAAAAAAAAAAAAACACATCTTAAAAAATAGGAGCAGTTTTCATTATTGTTTGTTCAGGAGGTTTTTGCTTGTTTGCATTTTGTCTGGTAATTGTATTTTATATAATGTTAAAAGTTATTTAAACAAATAGTTTAGTTAGAAGATGTACAAATATTTTGTACTTTGTATACTTTTTTATTTTGTTCAATTTTTTTTATTGTGTTCAATAAAATTGGTCAACACTATCTGTGCTGCTTCACCACATCTCCTCTGAGTGACTTTGAGCTGTGGATGTGGCCAACTGAAAGCATGCAAGGGTGACACCATGTGGATACAGTGTGAAATGCAGAAAGGCTCTCAACATCTCTAACTCATAAATCTATCCATCAATAGTTTAGAAAGGTGCTAAATTATATTAAGTCATTTCTCACATACCTACTATGTGTGCACTCCCCTGTCTTGGTGCAATAAACCCCATATAGAAAAGACTAAATTATTTTTTATGCAAGCTCATTTAATGGTAGCCAGTGGTCGTGCTGTGCAGTTTATAAACCTCCCTCCTGACAAACAGATGCCCTGGTGACACATTCTAGAGCCAGATGGTTTTAGCCTCTTCACTAGTGTCCATCTCCCATGCTGGAGGTTCCGAGTTCGATTCCCAGTGCGGACTGTCAACACAATGTTAAAAAACGCATATTTAAGGGATGTAAGGGGTAGAAAGTGAAGAAGAAAAAAAGCCAGTTCATCATTGCATGTAACGGCGTTGTGTTGATGGCAGTTGCAGCAACCCATGTTAGGGGCTTAGCCCAGGTGTGGGCGTCACTACACGCTAGGACGTCACTACACCCTCCCTCCTCCCACCCTCCCTCCTGTGGAAGCTCCGTGGGAAAATGGCGGCGATTGAGTGCCAGGCAGTCTGAATGAAATTGAATGTAACGTTCCCAATTCTATGTAGTAAATTCTAAAAAACGACCCTCAACATTTGGGAAGGCTAAGCCACACAACTAGTTCGTTATAATCTAACGTCATGCTTTGAAGGCGACTTTACGATGATGAGGACGGTAAGGACTCAATCACATCAGGTCTCCGCTAGACTACCTCGGAGATCTCTGTTACAGGCCCAAGGCAACGGCCAATCACAACTCTCGTGCAGCTGACGTCACGCACGCCCCCTCCCCGCATGACGGCGCTCCACCCGCCATCATACGGGCAGGGCGGGGCGAGGCTCTGACGGACGAGTCTGTTGTGGCCTTACTCGCTACCACTTGGGACTCAGGAGGACTCACATTCATTCGGTTACACATATTCTAGTGTGTTTCTTGACCGGCACTTTTCTTGGTTCTTGCAGCAGTTTGGAAATAGGCTATTTGACATACTGTATCTGATCTCTTTTATTACTTGCTGATGCCTCCCACTGCAGCTGCTTGCCAGACCAATCTTTTATTTTGAGCATTTCAAAGAAAACCGATGAGAAGAAAACTCAGAGTAGAGCAACAGTTGATGGTGGTTACATCTCTATAGCGCGCCGCGTGTTCCACATCATGGAGAAGAATGGCCTTCTGTGCCGCGGGAACAGAACAAATGAGTCACTTTGTTGCTGGGCAGCCTGTGGGCTCTAAAGAAGAGAATGCATTTGTATTCACCGGGCTTTGCCTGGAGAGTGCCGGCCCGTAGACCACTTGTTCCCCTCCAGAACCGCTTCACGTTCTCTCACAGGCAGCCGAGCACATTGTGTGCCTCGGCCTTATGAAACCGTCACCGCAAATCACAGCCTCACTCTTTTGTTGTGTGGGGCCCTTTACTCAGTCCAGTGCCTAAAGACACTCCGCCATAAACCTATCAAAGGCAAGATGTTCAATGAGATTCCAATCTCATATAACGGCCAAGGATGAAAGACTTTACTAGGTGTCATCACCTGGGATTATGTCCGCACGCACACAGGAAGTGTGTATGGGTGGTTTATGCTCTTTGGGATGTGAGTACATCCTGAGAATAGTGTGGTTCTGGCACGCACACAGGAAGTGTGTATGGGTGGTTTATGCTCTTTGGGATGTGAGTACATCCTGAGAATAGTGTGGTTCTGGCACGCACACAGGAAGTGTGTATGGGTGGTTTATGCTCTTTGGGATGTGAGTACATCCTGAGAATAGTGTGGTTCTGGCACGCACACAGGAAGTGTGTATGGGCGGTTTATGCTCTTTGGGATGTGAGTACATCCTGAGAATAGTGTGGTTCTGGCACGCACACAGGAAGTGTGTATGGGCGGTTTATGCTCTTTGGGATGTGAGTACATCCTGAGAATAGTGTGGTCCTGGTAACCGTGCGAGGCAGCTGGATTCAAGTCAGATCACATGATCACAAGACCACATGACAAATGCATCTAGCCACACTCCAATCTATTAGTTTGAATCTGAATCACACCAATCAGCGTCCAGAGGCAGTTACAGTATACGGGCGGGCTTTGGTGTGACAACGGCCAGAAGCGAGCGCCATGATAGACAGATGGTTCATCTAATCACCTGCCAGGAATTCTGACTATAATCTCAGAAGTCAAGTACATTTTTCACTAGGGCCAAATCTGTATGAAAGAAAGGGAAACAGACATCTTTTGTTCACCTTGTGGCTGCTTCGCTTCGCTTTTAATGGAAAAATGGTGCCGGCAGGTGGGGAAAAACACTGTGACCAATTCTTGTGTTTGGTTGGATGCGTGGGTCGACTTTGAAACATCCACCACTTTGGGACCTGTAGCTCCTGCAGTTTCTGACATCCAGACACTTAAGATAAAATAAACAAAATTCCAGCACTATGTGCTTATTGGACCTTTAAAGTTTAGCTTCAAAAACGATTTAACATGTCTGAGAAATGCACAAACAAATCAATACAGAGTAAAGTCCAGTGCAGCAATTTAATATTTATGAATAATTTATGAAGCATTAAAGCGTTACTTGTTAACGCTCAACATACAAATTCATACATCATCACTAAAACCAATGGTAACATGATTGGCTCCTATGTAAATCTAACTGTATTAATTAAATTATATATATTATATATATATTTTTAAACATGTCTGCTTTCATGGACAGCACAGTTCTTAGACCACAGAGCCTACAGGACGCCCCAAAATGTTCCTTTATCAACACTGGCTATTAGTGGGTAATCATGTACAAGTGAGGTAGCAGTGGTACTCTTAACTTATCAATCAGACAGACATAAAACTTACATTTCATTACTAATGAGCTAATATGAATTACTCTTGATAAGCAACTTACATAAATTATTATTATTTAATTGTGTTAGTTGTATCCAAGTGTTATCCAATATAATTGCATTTAGTTTGCAGAATGTATTTAAGTTACACCCTTCGTTGCATTGCAGCAAAACATGACCGACGTTCTTTGTTAAAAGGACATGGTTAATTTGATTTGATGTATTGAGTACAAATTGGATAGTTTCACCAATTTGTGATGTTGTAATGTACTTGTTAGTGTACCCATGTCCTCAGCCCGCCTCCTCTACAGGTAGTGAAGTTAAGCCAATTAAAAAAAAGAAAAGAAATCAGAGCATGCCTCTGTCCAGACTCAGCCAATCAGAGCTTAAGTAGGGCCATAGCTATGCCCAAATTGTGTCTGCGAGGGCCGGGGCAGAAGCTTGCTGCTGGGGACGACCTGAAAGGAGCAGGGCGATCCACCACAGTCCCAACAGAGCCTCTGGGCTTGATGGTCTGGTCCGCTCTGGTACTGGGAGTACTGGGAGTACTGGGCGTGGCAGAGTGCAGATGCTCATGGGGGTGCAGATGGGTGTGGTTGTGCTGTTTTGGCCCAGCATGTCCGCTATCTGCTTTGGCATGGGCCTGCTCTTCCACCCTGGCAGCCTGCAGACGAAGGAAAAACAGAGAGGATGGTTAACTCCGTTGAGTCTAGTGTCTGCTGCTTTCAGCAAGCTTAAAGTCCCTGGAAACCAGAAATAATTTTTTATTATTTAGCATTTTGAGTTAATCACATCACAGGAATCTATGTTAATAAGCCACCAGCCAAATTTGAATGATGATGAACGTCGCAAAGTATATAAATTTAGGTTTGACAGTCATGGCAAAAGTCATGAGAATCAATTCGATTTTAGACGGTCTTTTCTCCCGCGGACTGTGTGGGCGTGTCCCGTGTGTGCACGCAGGACTGCACTGCAGGTCTCCTCCTCCGAGAGAGAGAGAGCGAGGGAAACGGAGAGAGAGAGAAGGAAAGAGAGATGGAGTGTGTGTGTGTGTGTGCGCTGCAGGGAAGCCGACAAAGTGCAGTTCCGAATTTCGTGCAATTCGGTATAGTGCCACATACTGACAACATAAAGAGTGATTTAGCTCAAGAACCATTCCTCCAAATGAGTTCAAACTTGGGGGGTGCACTGCTGGGAATCCGATGGAGTGCGGTGCCAAATTTCAAACATGCGCATAGTCATAGCACCACCTACTGGTAACATAACAAGTGGTTTATCCTTAGAACCGTCCATCTGATCGACTTCAAAATTGGTGGGTGCGCTATGGGCAGCCAAGGAAGTGCAGTGTCAAATTTTCTGTAATATAATAATAATAATAATAATAACTTTATTTATAGAGCACCTTTCACAGACCGAAATCACAAAGTGCTTTACAAAGCAAAAGAAAATACAGAGAATACAATATTAAAATCGAGAATAAAAATAGAGGTCACTGAACATAGTGTTCAGGACAGTAAACAATGGGTAGAGCAAAACTACACACTACAAACGGACCACGTTGTTAAAATATATATCATTCAATAAAACATCAACAAAACAGGGATACAGGGCAAGACCGGCATCAGTCACTGAAAGCCTCTCTAAAAAGGTGAGTCTTTAGGAGACGTTTGAAGGACTCCACAGAAACAGCTGATCTAAGGGGCGGAGGCAGGCTGTTCCACAGTTTAGGGGCCATGGCCTCAAAGGCTCGGTCGCCACGGGTCTTGAGGCGTGTACGAGGAACCTGAAGCAGGTTTAGATCATTGGATCTGAGGGAACGAGCAGAAGTAAGGGGGTGAAGTAGGTCCGAGATGTAATCAGGTGCCTGAGAGTGTAGTGCTTTGTAGGTGAGGGTGATGATTTTGAACTGGAATCTATAGGCAACAGGTAACCAGTGAAGTGACTTGAGTACCGGGGTGATGTGACAACTCCTGTTTGACCTGGTAATTTGACCAATCAGAACACAGCTTTCACATATCTGGAGAACCGTTCATCCGGTCGACTTGAAAGTTGACGTGTGCACTGATGGATACCCGAGAAAGTGCATTGTCGAATTTCATGCAATTTGACCAAATGGGGGGAGGGGAGGGGGGGGGGGGGGGGCAGTGCAAGCCGCAGGAGGATGGAGGGGGGGAGGGGGGGGGGCAGGGCAAGCCGCAGGAGGATGGGGGGGGGGGGGGGGGGGGCAGGGCAAGCCGCAGGAGGATGGGGGGGGGGGGCAGGGCAAGCCGCAGGAGGATTGGGGGGGGGGGGGCAGGGCAAGCCACAGGAGGATTGGGGGGGGGGGGGGGCAGGGCAAGCCACAGGAGGATGGGGGGGGGGCAGGGCAAGCCGCAGGAGGATTGGGGGGGGGGGGCAGTGCAAGCCGCAGGAGGATGGGGGGGGGGGGGGCAGGGCAAGCCGCAGGAGGATGGGGGGGGGGGGGGGGGGGTTGAAGAGAGGGAGAGCATGATGTGTGAATGGGGGGAAGGTGAGGGGAACAGGCACTGCACTAGTGGTAAATCAATTTGATTTGATTTAGACACTGCAAACTCCATGTTTGACAAAAAAAGAAACTCAAATCTAACTTGATCTTACATACCAGGATGGCCGAGAGGTTAAGGCGTTGGACTTAAGATCCAATGGACAAATGTCCTCGTGGGTTCGAACCCCACTCCTGGTAAGTTGTTAATTTAGTATGTTTATGAAGTATTTCTCTGTACTGTCTTTCTCCTTCTGAGTATAATAGAGAGCCGCAGGAACGAGTCCGGAAATCATCGATGCTAACAGTCCTGGTTCTTCACTGTTTTCGCCTATGGGAGTTTTGAATGGGTTTTTGGCGCAATGCTTCTAATGATCTCTCTGGGCAACGCAAGCTTAATCAAACGCGAACCAGTGTTTAGTAATATCATCTTCACACACGAGGATCACTTTTATGAGTTTTGAAGCTTTTACGTGCCGTTAAAAGGGCGGCTAGCTAGCAAACGGCTAAATGAGACTACACTGTTGAGTCGATGGGGATATATACGTTAATAACATCACCACTTCAAAGGACAAACACGGAAATTCTCTTTCCCTCACCTGGTTCAGCCCGTTTAGCCCGGGGGTAATCAGTGCACACATCCAACAACAGTCCAGGTTGAGCGCTGACGTGACGTGGAAGCCTATGCGACAGTATGTAGTTCTGGATTAGTTTAGCTCGAGCTTTTTACTTCTAGGGCTCGCATTTACGCTACAAAACTCATGAAAGTGGTCCTCATGTGTGAAAATTATCCGACTGAACTCTGGTTCGCGTTTGATTAAGCCAGCGTTGCCCAGAGAGATTATTAGAAGCATCGTGGCAAAAAACCCATTCAAGAATCCCATAGACAGAAACAGTGAAGAACCAGGAAGTCCGGGACTTCCGCGTTCTGACTACAAAAATACGTCATCCCTGCGGCTCTCTATTTTAAAGCTGCCTTCATATGATAAGCAATCTACTCTTCTCTCAGCGGGAGGTAGAGCAGAGAAAGCTCAGTGGTAGCCGGTAGGTAGCTCAAAGTTTAAATCATTTGAACTTTGAGTGCAGCACACGGTGGAAAATTCGATGCCAAGGGTAGCGCTGCCACATAGTTGGGCGACACCGCTCTCCCCATAGAAAACAATGGCACAGCGGGCGCGGCGCTGTTTTACCGCGGATCATGTGTGGGCGGGGCTTAAGCCTTTGGAGCAGCCAGGAACCAAAACAGTCAAGTTATGAGATTATTTTAGATTGTTTATTTGTTGCTTTTTCGTGTTAGACGGGGTCCGTCAAGCTCAACCCAACCACCCCGGAACGCAAAAATAGATAAGGAAAGCAATTTCTTACTCAAATCTTTTTAATGAATTATATTTCAAATTGAATGCTTACCATGTAAGGTCAGGAACTTTACCACAGGGAGAGAACTGTGGTCATTTTAGGATGAAATTCACCACCCCGTCACGTTTTATTGTGACGGAGATGGGATACTATGAATCATTTTAAGAATGTTATGCCTGAGGTGGAAAAATATGTTTTCTTGGATGATAAACATTTCCTTTCATGTTGTGGATTTCAAGAAAAAAGTTTGCTCTTGATGAAAATTTTGAAAATGTCACGGTGGAAACCGTACTCGTTTGGGAGAATAACCCATTTGCCATCATAAAAAGGAAGAGTTGTAACTATGGTGTAATTAAATGTGGTACATAAACGGCGTTTGCGTGCGTTTACTTCACTACAGCCCTATCATGCACCAAGTTGATTTGCTTAATTGCTAACAACTTGTGACAACAGGCACACCGTCAAATAGGACCAACGTTAGTTTGTGTTACGTAAATCATCAGTATATAAAAGGGAGCGGGGCCTCTGGCTGTTTCTCTGTCCCACTGATGACATCATCAGTGATCTCATAAATTCACTCACACACTATAGTTCAGTCATGATGTTACTGACACACACACACACACACACACACACACACACACACACACACACACACACACACACACACACACACACACACACACAAGAGAGCGACTGAGGGAGAGGGAGAGAGAAGGGGGAGAGAGACTGAGCGAGAGGGAGAAAGAGGCGAGGGAGAGAGAGGGGAGAGACTGAGGGAGAGAGACTGAGGGAGAGAGAGGGGGAGAGAGACTGAGGGAGAGAGAGAGAGGGGAGAGAGACTGAGGGAGAGAGAGAGGAGAGACTGAGGGAGAGAGAGGGGGAGAGAGACTGAGGGAGAGAGAGAGAGGGGAGAGACTGAGGGAGAGAGAGGGGGAGAGATACTGAGGGAGAGAGAGAGAGGGGAGAGACTGAGGGAGAGAGACTGACGGAGAGAGAGAGAGGGGAGAGACTGAGGGAGAGAGAGAGGGAGAGAAAGAGAGAGGGGAGAGACTGAGGGAGAGAAAGAGGGAGAGAGAGAGAGGGGAGAGACTGAGGGAGAGAGAGGGGGAGAGAGAGAGGGAGAGAGAGAGGGGAGAGACTGAGGGAGAGAAAGAGGGAGACGAGAGCAACTGAGGGAGAAAGGAGAGGGGGAGAGAGAGAGAGAGGCAAGGGAGAGAGAGAGAGACTGAGGGAGAGAGAGGCAAGGGAGAGAGAGGAGAGAGAGAGACTGAGGGAGAGAGAGTGAGAGACATTGTGCATGCGCTAATAGGGGAGGCAAGGCCACACAACAGCTGAGCTGCGGGCGAGGCCGCGCAGTGGCCAAGCTGCGTACGCGAGCTGTAGGGCGGGCGAGGCCGCGAGGTGAGCCCTCACAACGGGCGAGCCCTCACAACGGGCGAGCCTAGGAATCGAGCGCATGCGCGTTTTAAAAATTGGCAAAGACTCTGCAGCTTGCCAGACACCCGGCTCTGTAAGCGTGTGTTTCTATGGACGTGACGCCCAAAGAAACACACGCTTACAGAGCCGCCCAGAGCGTCCCAGTTGAAAAATGTGAAAAACTATATGTACAGTGTGAGAACGCATCTTAGCTCTCTTAAAGTCGAGCTGAACCCAAGAATGACTTTTCTTTTCTTTTAGTTCAAATACCTGGGTATGCAGTGCACCTATTTAATAATGTATGCAAAACAAATCACAACAATCTAATTTCTTTAGTTTTTCACACTTTTTCACATCAAAAGTTTGTTTTTCAAGATTTCATTGATAACAGTAATGTACAGTTTGCTGACGTCACCTAGTACTATCAAATTTCTACCCCATTTCAACCAATCATATCACGAAATGCAGCTGTCAATCAAATCTTCATTTCTGGATAATTTTCTCTTCCAAATGAAGTCGAAAATGGCGCCTATAGTGCCTGTCATCTGCCAGAATTCCTATCCCATAAACTAACTACTAACTACTTGGCCAATTGTTAGAAACATGAACAAAAAACAAAAACTATAATCTCTAAGAATGCAAAGAAATGTAACTGGCTCGTTAAAACGCGCATTCCAGGGATATCGTATCGTTACAGCAGCGATAATGGCACGCGCATCTGAGAGCTTGGTTGTCAGGGGTTGCACCTCGGAGATTACAGGCCGACGTGCTGCACTCTCCGCTCGGCAACACGAAGGCAGCTGGCTGCCTGCGGCTCGCTGAGCTCCACTCCTCTCGTCAAAAGGCTCTTCCCGAGTGGAGCGCCACAACACACTGAATCCCACTCGATTTGGAGGCGGAACACGCCAGGATTGGCCAAAGCCCAATCCAGTCCCCAGAATTGTCAAATAAAATCGTCAACATGATGACCTGCCTCTCAACCTGTCATCTTAGACAAACTATGTTTTCAGTCTGAAATGGACTCAGTATGCACGTGACGAACAGGTTCAGTTCGACTTTAATATGTCCCAGCTGGCCCGTACAGATGTGATATATTCTACAAATGATTTGAAGAATTTAGACACCGCACTGTCAGAGACAGAGTTTAGAGACGTGTATAGATCATATTTATACAGCGACTACAGTCGTTAGAAACAGACTGAAGCATAAAAAACACACTTTTTGTTGTTTTATTGATTTCCAGAAGGCGTTTGATCTTGTTGATCACGACCTCCTTAAATATAAGCTTCACCAAATTGGGGTAAATGGAAAGTTCCATCAAGCTATTACCTCAATATACAAACAACCTGTTGCCTGTGTGAAAGTGAACGATTATTTTACAGAATGGTTTTCTACTCTCTCTGGTGTCAAACAAGGGGATGTTTTGTTTCCAACTCTATTCGCCGTTTTTATTAATGATTTGGCCAGAGAGATAAAGCAACTGGGGAAAGGGGTATTATGTGGTCAGGTAATTGTAAACATCCTTCTTTACGCGGACGATATTATTTTGCTTTCAGAAAGGGAAGAAGATTTGCAAATGATGCTGATATGTGTTAATGAGTGGTGTAAGAAATGGAGATTGTGTATTAATCAAAAGAAATCACAAGTAATGCACTTTAGAAATCCAGGTAGAGAGAAAAGTTATTTTCAGTTTTGTATTGGGGACAAACAACTCGAGTTTACAGATAAGTATAAGTACCTTGGTTTGTTTTTTGATGAATACATGTCGTTTTTCCATGGTGTTTCTGTTCTAGCAGACTCAGCAAGCAGGGCATTGGGAGGTATTATGGGTAAGACCAAAATGTTGAGAGACATGGGCTACTCTACTTATTCGAAATTGTATCAAACGTGTGTATGTCCTGTCTTAGATTATGTTTCGGGGGTTTGGGGTTTCAAAAGGTTTCAGTTGAATGAACGAGTCCAGAATCGAGCAATCAGATTTTACCTGGGACTTCATAAATATGCCCCCATTTTGGCAGCTAATGGAGATATGGGGTGGGACTCCTGTGAAATTAGGTGGAAGGCCAGTATGGTGGGTCTTTGGAACAGGCTGCTGGGTTTACCACCCAACAGGGTGGCTAGCCATATTTTCTTTTGGGATTTGTTTGCTGAAGGGGA